>NC_064648.1:111959344-112260416 GCF_023864345.2 Schistocerca serialis cubense
GTCGTATTGGCTTCCAAACCCCACATTTCTTGAGTTCTTTCTCGCATTCTTCCATAACTTTGTACAGAACTACGTTGAACAGAATAGGAGAGAGTCCCTCACCTTGTCTCACACCTGTTTGAATGTCGAAGGGTTCTCAGATCTCCCTTATATACGTTACTGTAGATTTCGTGCCAATGAGTGTTTGTTTTATGATTTCTCGTGTTTTGGGATCTAATCGCCTCTCTTCTAAAATCAGGAGTAGTGAGGGCGTGTCTCCTGAATTGTATGCTTTTTGAAATGTACAAATGTGCTTACTACACTTTTTGTCTGAGACCTCGCTTTTTGAGTATGGTTTTGAGGTTGAAAATTTGCTCCAGACATGATCTGTTTGATCTGAATCCTGCTTGATATTCTGATACTTTGGGTTGTAATTGCTGTTGTGTTCTGTTCAAGAGACAGAGGATCGACACTTGCTTGCTGGGAGTGGCCATTGAACCTCAAGATAAGCAGATGTAATTTATTACGCATAAATAGGCATAATGACTGACTACTGGATGATTGTAGGATTGCAGAACAACCAGTGGAAGCAATTACATCCATAAAATATCTACATGTGTGTGTACATAGCGATCTGAAACTAATGGCAGGTAAAAGCCATACAAGGTAATTGGAAGGACTGTCTGGAAGTGTAGTCCACCCACAAAGGAGGCAGCTCACAAAACACCCGTTCGACCAATACTTGACTATTGCTCGTCAGTCTGGCATCCGGAGCAGATAGGATTGATAGAGGAATTAACGGAGATCCACAGAAGAGCAGCGCGTTCCGTTACGCAAGCATCACGGAGACGCTCAGGCAGGTGTGCTGGCAGACGCTGCAAGAGACGCACTCCACAGCACTGTGTGGTTTACTGTCGAAGTCCCTAGAATGTAGTCATCTCGCAAAAGACTGTGAAGGCAGAATTGGAGAGAGTCGAACACGCATGGAGGCGTACTCATAGTCATTGCTCCTTTTGAAGCACTCTCGAGTGGATCAGGAAAAGGGGAAGGGTCAGTGATTGACAATGTATCCTCCACCACGTACCACAAGGTTGCTGGGAGGCTGGGACGCCACCACCTGGCAGCCACTACGGCGGCCTCTGGCAAACAGCTGAAGCACCGTGGAGGAAAGGCCGCTGGACCTGATGGGATACTAGTTCGATTTTGCACAGAGTACGCGAAGGAACTTGCCCCCCTTCTTGCAGCGGTGTACCGTACGTCTCTAGAAGAGCGTAGCGTTCCAAAGGATTGGAAAAGGGCACAGATCATACCCGCTTTCAAGAAGGGACGTCGAACAGATGTCCAGAACTATAGACCTATACCTCTAACGTCGATTAGTTGTAGAATTTTGGAACACGTATTATGTTCGAGTATAATGACTTTTCTGGAGACTAGAAATTTACTCTCTAGGAATCAGCATGGGTTTCGAAAAAGACGATCGTGTGAAACCCAGCTCGCGCTATTCGTCCACGAGACTCAGAGGGCCACAGACACGGGTTCACAGGTAGATGCCGTGTTTCTTGACTTCCGCAAGGCGTTCCATACAGTTCCCCACAGTCGTTTAATGAACAAAGTAAGAGCATATGGACTATCAGACCAATTGTGTGATGGATTGAGGAGTTCCTAGTTAACAAAACGCAGCATGTCATTCTCAATGGAGAGAAGTCTTCCGAAGTAAGAGTGATTTCAGGTGTGCCGCAGGGGAGTGTCGTAGGACCATTGCTATTCACAATATACATAAATCACCCGGTGGATGACATCGGAAGTTCACTGAGGCTTTTTGCAGATGATGCTGTGGTGTATCGAGAGGTTGTAACAATGGAAAATTGTGCTGAAATGCAGGAGGATCTGCAGCGAATTGACGCATGGGGCAGGGAATGGCAATTGAATCTCAATGTAGGCAAGTGTAATGTGCTGCGAATACATAGAAAGATAGATCCCTTATCATTTAGCTACAAAATAGCAGGTCAGCAACTGGAAGCAGTTAATTCCACAAATTATCTGGGAGTACGCATTAAGAGTGATTTAAAACGGAATGATCATATAAAGTTGATCGTCGGTAAAGCAGATGCCAGACTGAGATTCATTGGAAGAATGCTAAGGAAATGGAATCCGAAAACAAAGGAATTAGGTTACAGTATAGTTGTTCGCCCACTGCTTGAATACTGCTCAGCAGTGTGGGATCCGTACCAGATAGGGTTGATAGAAGAGATACAGAAGATCCAACGGAGAGCAGCGCGCTTCGTTACAGGATCATTTAGTAATCGCGAAAGCGTTACGGAGATGATAGATAAACTGCAGTGGAAGACTCTGCAAGAGAAACGCTCAGTAGCTCGGTAAGGGCTTTTGTCAGAGTTTCGAGAACATACCTTCACCGAAGAGTCAAGCAGTATATTGCTACCTCCTACGTACATCTCACGAAGAGACCATGAGGATAAAATCAGAGAGATTAGAGCCCACACAGAGGCATACCGACAATCCTTCTTTCCACGAACAATACGAGACTGGAATAGAAGGGAGTACGGATGTAGATGTAGATGTAGAGAAGTGCTGCACCTGTCACGTGAGCTGGGTTCAGCTTGCTGGCCAGCCACAGTAGAGCGACTGCTGACGGCAGAGGTGGCAGCTCCGTGTACTGAATGTGGCGCCCTGTACACCCCAAATCACCTACAAACTTTAATGGTGTATCCTCGTTATTACGCAGTACATCAACAAGAAGTGTCCTTAATCGCTGTTCTTCAAGCTGTAGAAATTCCACCAGCAGGCAGTGTCAAAGTATTCAATCTCATGTCAAAAAAACTATAATATATTTGAGGAGTCCGTTTCGTGGCATGATTCTCACTGGAATGAGGCAGAACGGACTGACAATCATTTGTGATACGACCGCGACCATTCTACATCTAGTCTCCGGCCGGAATGGCTGAGCGGTTCTAGACGCTACAGTCAAGAACTGCGCGACTCCTCCGGTCGCAGGCTCGAATCCTGCCTCGGGCATGGATGTGTATGATGTCCTTAGGTCGGTTACGTTTAAGCAGTTCGAAGTTCTAGTGGACTGATGACCTCAGAAGTTAAGTCCCATAGTGCTCAGAGCCATTTGAACCATTTTCTACATCGAGTGCCGAAAGGTTCTGTTTGACGTCGTTCAAACTGAAACCGAAACAAAATTTTCAATCTCGAGGGTGTCGAGTTTAATCCAGTTATCGAGTGTATTGCGACATATCACACCCCGTGGGAATGGAACGTGCCTCTGGGATCCGAAGGGCGGATTGCTCACGCGGCAGATAAGCCGGCCGGCGTGACGTCACGCGGCAGGTGTATAAGAGCGGCTGCCGCCAGCTGCGCTGCCTCGCCTCACGTCGCTCTGCTCCGCTCCGCCTGCAGGGTGAGTAGCGGCGCTGCTGCCGCCTGCCAGCCGGTCGCATATCCAAATGTGTGTCAAATCTTAAGTTACGTTGTGCAAGACGCGACAGTTGGCTGCGACAGCGACGCTGCCCCCTCCACTTTTCCCACCCTGGCAGACGGCGACACGGCCGCAACACGACTGGAGTCGTCGCTGTGTCCCAAGCTCCGGTCGGCGGCGGCGGATTCAAATACATAAGAAAAATAAGAATTCCGATTTTCTTGCTGTAAAAAATACTGTATGTTAATGCAACAAAGTTACATCGGCTCCCAGAGTTAGTTTTTCGATACAGATTCTCCTTTTACTTTAAAAAATTGAAAAGTATCTCTTCCGGTTTTGCGCGTTTTTTTCGCTGTATATTACATCTCTATCGATTGTGAGGAAAGTAAAAGGTACAAAAAATTGATGTTTGCGTATCTTACAGTTTCACATCACAGCTTGATAATGAGGTGTCTATTTTTCCGATATTCGTCACAGTTATTCCGATACTTAATTTACAAGTAACCTACTGCATAAAATTTGAATTGTGTACAGTGAAAAATGTGGTCGCTGGCTACTTTACGTGTGGTTCACGTTAGGTCATACATCGTTGCCGATGAAAAGAAGCTAACATATCGAAATTATTTTTAAAGTTGAGATCAGAATGATATCGATCTCCGTTTCCGAGATTTGGGCTCATAAATCTCCGGGAGCGTCGCGACTACCCGCCAGTTCTGTCGACGCGCAACGAGAATCGTGTGGTCATCACACGATAGAGAATGCATTTGTTTTGTTTCGCTGACACATTTGGACCTAATGAAACCATTTTATGTCATATATTTCTCCGGTATGAGTTACTAATATTTCTCCATATGCTCTTCACAATTTCATTTAAAATGCCACGGAATGTAGGTTTCTTAAAGCCAAGTGATCAAACAGAACCCATTTTCTTGGTTTTGCTGAGGCATCTGAACCTGTTCCAAGCTTTCTTTCTCGTTTATTTCTCTGATACAAGTCCCGAATATTCCTCCATCTGTTTTTGCACGTTTCATCTAAAATTCCAATGAAAGATAAGTTTATTAACAATACGCGCACGCTAGCGTCATTGCATTGTTTCAAGTTCTTGACAACAAGATAGGGTTACACCTTAAACATCTCTAGAATTTTCATTCTGAACGTCTACGGTATACACTGGCAGAAATGTGGAAGAAATAATGTCCGTGCTTGTTCACAAAATTTCCCCAAATTATACTTGTCAGTTTCTCCCATGCAGAAACTTTTGGAACAAGCTAAGGCAACTTTCATAGCCGACTGACTCTTTATTCCCATCCATATGAACTTCCATATTCTTATATTCTGACAGCATACATCCTTATGGATGACATGAACATTTAATCTTGCCAAGCTGCACTCAAAAGATGACTCCAGGATTTACAAAAGACGAATTTCAATTGTGAACTGTGTCACACCAGAAGGGCCTTGTAAAACAGTAGTGCACTTTTGGCACAAGTTTTTTGAGCACCATCTTCTACCAATGAATTGAAGTGAATGTGACAAATTACTTATTGCAGCATACTGTTTGCGCAATCTGTTGAGAAACGCCTTCCTCAAGAACGAACATCTATTGATTACTGAAAGCTGTACAACAATCTGGTGGTGGTTTTTCACAACTAGAAGGTATCATCAAGACACCTATCTACCTTTTACTTTCAAAGTGAAGATATTGTAAAATGTAACTTTCTCGTTGTACTTTAGATTGTTCATTTTTAATGTACTTGCCGTTTTCAATTTTTATCGTCACAAAAAAAGAGTAATGCGAAAATTGACCTTCAAGTTCATTTTCATCATTCTAATTCCACATCTGCATAGATTATACTGATTTTCATAACAGGCCTGAAAAATATGCATTAATGGGAAAATATATATTTCACTCACGTGCCAGTTTCAACTGTGCACCAATTTCTTCCCAAATTCTGTCTCTGAACATAGTGTCTCTATATTTAGGGTTCTTCAAATCGTAAAGGCAAGGATGTTGCGAGACCAGCTCACAGAGCATCACATCCTGCGAGTGGCTCATTTCAGTTTTCCTTGACTGGCTCGACATCTTTCTGGCAGCCGTACGTCTTTGTGTCGTCCGACTTCCGTCGCAACACTGCTCACTGGTGCAGTGCTGCGGCAGCTGCCGCAACAGTCGCGCGTCGCATCCCAAACTCGAACTGCGCAGGCGCCAGCAGGCAACTTCTGACGTCACGTAGCGACCCATCGCAGTCGCTAGTGTGCGTCGCGTCTTGGACAACGTACCTTTATGGGACTTAACGGCTAAGGTCGTCAGTCCATAAGCTTACACTCTACTTCACCTAAATTAGCCTAAGGACAAACACACAGACCCACGCCCGACGGAGGATTCGAACCTCCGCCGGGACCAGCCGCACAGTCCACGACTGCAGCGTCTCAGACCGCTCGGCTAAAGGTACGTTGTCCAAGACGCGACGCACACTAGCGACTGCGACGAGTCGCTACGTGACGTCAGAAGTTGCCTGCTGGCGCATGCGCACTTCGAGTTTGGGATGTGGCAGCTGCCGCAGCACTGCACCAGTGAGTGGGTAGCATTCATGTCACGCTAGGTGAGGAGAGCCCTACGTCATAGTGACGTAGGCACGCGTCATCATGAGTTTCATGAGTTGTTCTATCGACTGTTGTGCGCATTCTGTACATACCGACTGTTGTAAGCATCTTGAATCTCTATTGTTATTGGTTTATGTGCTTTCATTGTCCGGTGCTGCTAGCGTGTACGTCGTTTTGAACATGGGCTCTAACAGAGATGAGAGAACTTTCGAGAAGATCCATGAAGATAGTCTGAAAGATTTCACTATCTTTCTTAGTTGATTTACAACACAATGGCTAAATTAAATGGAACTAGATGGTTTAATGTTTCTAGCAACATTCGGAACTATCTTCAGAACCATTTCAATTTCTCAATTTAACGTTTCTGCCCACATGAATTATCTACAATTCATTGGATTTAATAAAAATTCGAAACACTTTAATTTCTTCCTATTTAATTTCTTTATTCAACATTAATCGGATTGAAAACATGACTAGACACTTTTTTAACTTTCGTTATGGTTATGATTCCTTAATTCAGATATTCGTTACGTGCATGAAACACACAATAACATCCCTCATACTTTGGATTGCAGCTTAATAATTAATTACTTCACTTTTCTGTCCACACGATTTATGCACGATTCATCAGATTTAAAAAGAATGACAAGCTTTTTTTTTATTTCGTTATGGCTCCTTCGCTGAGACATTAATTATGTTCAAAAATACACAATAACATCGCAAATTGTTCGAATTACATTTAACAATTCATTCAGCTGGGATGAGCATATCACACAACTCCTGCCACTTCGTTTTTACACATGTATTTACATTTAGTTTTGACGTTATCGGTACAACTGCAAAGATCGATATATATATACTCATTTAGTCGATTTAGGTGATTTACGTCACGCTGACGTAGGGTTACGTCATTATGACGTAGGGTTCTCCTCACCTAGCGTGAGATGAATGCTACCCGTGAGCAGTGTTGCGACGGGAGTCGGACGACACAATGACGTACGGCTGCCAGAAAGATGTCGAGCCAGTCAAGGAAAACTGAAATGAGCCACTCACAGGATGTGATGCTCTGTGAGCTGGTCTCGCAACATCCTTGCCTTTACGATTTGAAGAACCCTAAATATAGGAACACTTTGTTCAGAGACAGAATTTGGGAAGAAGTTGGTGCACAGTTGAAACTGACATGGTAGTGAAATATATATTATTTTCCCATTAATGCAAATTTTTCAGTCCTGTTATGAAAATCAGTATAATCCATGCAGATGTAGAATTAGAATGATGAAAATGAACTTGCAGGTCAATTTTCGCATTACTCTTTTTTTGTGACGATAAAAATTGAAAACGGCAAGTACATTATAAAATGAACAATCTAAAGTACAACGAGAAAGTTACATTTTACAATACCTTCACTTTGAAAGTAAACGGTAGATTGGTGTCTTGATGATACCTTCCAGTTGTGAAAAACCACCACCAGATTGTTGTACAGCTTTCTGCAATCAATAGGTGTTCGTTTTTGAGGAAGGCGCGACGCTCCCGTAGGATATGTGAGCCCAAATTTCGGAAACGGAGATCGAAATCATTCTGATCTCAACTTTAAAAATAATTTCGATATGTTAACTTCTTTTCATCGGCAACGATGTAAGACCTAACGTGAACCGTACGTAAAGTAGCCAGTGACCACATTTTTCACTGTATGCAATTCAAATTTTATGCAGTACGTTACTCGTAAATTAAGTATCGGAATAACTGTGACGAATATCGGAAAAATAGACACCTCATTATCAAGCTGTGATGTGAAACTGTAAGATACGCAAACATCAATTTTTTTGTGCCTTTTACTTTCCTCACAATCGATAGAGAAGTAATACACGCCGAAAAAAACACGCAAAACCGGAAGAGATACTTTTCATTTTTTTAAAGTAAAAGGAGAATCTGTATCTAAAAACTAACGCTGGGAGCCGATGTAACTTTGTTCCATTTACATACAGTATGTTTTACAGCAAGTAAATCGGAATTCTTATTTTTCTTGTGTATTTGAATCCGCCGCCGCCGACCAGAGCTAGGGAAACAGCGACGACTCCTGTCGTGCTGAGGCATTGTCGCCGTCTGCCAGGCTGGGGAAAGGGGAGAGGAGGGGGCAGCGTCGTAGTCGCAGCCAACCGTCGCGTCTTGCACAACGCAGCTTAATCCCGCGCGCGGTGCGCCTGCCGGTGTGCGGACATTTGCCACGATTTTACCTGCTCCGAAGGTTTTGGTCTCTCGTCTCCCCCTCCTCCTCCTCCCCATCGCTTACTGACCCTTTCCGCTGGTTTACTTAACATAGAACCAGAATCTCTTTGGATTCTCCGCCACATTTCTAGAGAGAGTTTCGTTGTGCAAACTATTAAATGCATCTCGCATTGAAATGGACACCGAATTTCGAGCCTCAGTAAAACTTCGCCAATCTTGTAGAGTTTTCGTTCGTCTAAGTTATACTTGCCTTTTTCGGTGCTCCTGGAGCAGCATTCTGTCGTTTTTTGTGTACCATGTGGGATCAATTCCGTCTCTCATTAATTTATTTGGTATGAATCTCTCGAGTGCTGTTGATACTATTTCTTTCAACTTAAACCACATATGGTCTTCACTTACATAGTTTGGAAGGACTGCAGACTGTCTCTAAGAAGTCAACCGAATTTTTAGCAGCTTTTATAAATAGAAATACCTCGCGTTTAGTTTTGGTGAATTTCTTTTTTACGGAACTGAGCCTCGCTACGACTGCATGTTCACTGTACCCGTCGTGATGCTCAGGATTATTTGTGGCTAAGAGGTCAAGTGTGTTTTCGTAACCATTTAAAATTTGAATGGCCTCGTGAACTAATTGTTCAAAATAATTTTATAAAAGCATTTAGAACAATTACGCAAGTTGTTTTATATCTACAACGTGGTCTGTAAATGTATTTTTGTCAACATACGGTAGGTAGATTGAAGTCACTGCCAACTATAATTGTATGAGTAGCCTAAGATGTTTATGATGAGACTCAAGTTTTATTTGAACTGTTCAGCAACTGTTTCATCTGAGACCGGCGGTCAGTAAAAGGAGCCAGTTATTAATTTATTCCGGTTGTCGAATATAACCTCTGTCCATACCAAGTCACAGGAACTACCTGCTTCAATGTCGCTTGTCAGCTGGAACACACATTACATTATTTTTCCTTAAGTTGTGCTTCTTGTTTCTGTTGTAGTGGAGATCATTACAATTACGGCTTTTCCCTCTAAAGCCTAGGATGCTTTCTCTGTGACCCTGTAAATACCAGAGCTAAAGAATGTAGAACAACAATTCATTTCCTTCAAAAATGGTTCAAATGGCTCTGAGCACTATGGGACTTAACATCTGAGGTCATCAGTGCCCTAGAACTTAGAACTACTTATACCTAACTAACCTAAGGACATCACACACATCCATGCCCGAGGCAGGATTCGAACCTGCGGCCGTAGCGGTCTCGCGGTTCCAGACTGACGCGCCTAGAACCGCTCGGCCACACCGGCCGGCTCATTTCCTTATTTCTAACATTTTAAAAATGTACGTCGGCTTTAGATGACATGTCAATCATAGATGTTCTTATCTCTATTTAGTGAACGTATTTTCAGTCATGTTTTGAACTTTGTTCCCCTACACTTTATTAACTAATGTTTCACCGCAAGGGATACCGCGTTTTAGAGAGTAAATTAATATGGAGTATGTCGTTCTTCTTTTCCCAAATTCACATACTCATTTCTTCTTTACTTATTGTCTTTTGGGCATGCAGTTGTAGTAATTAAACTAGGCGCTAATGGAGTGATCAAAAAGAAATGATTAACGTACATTCGCATTCTCTTTACATCGTTCCTTTCTTGTTGCTCCCCTGCCGATCGACTTTCTCTATCGCGATCAGTAAGCGTGAAAAGGAAGCTACCGTACAGACAGAGGAATCTATATTTATACTTGGCAGAACTAATTACATACTGACATAATCGTCGGTATTGCTTTCGTTTCCCAAAAGTTATAAATATTTCGATTTCCGAAAAGAAGCTCTGTATTTGGCCAAGATGTCGAAGAAGAAGGTCCCTTACGGCCTGGTTGTATCGAGTAAGATGTGGAGACGGCGGTTTGAAAGCGGACAGAAGAAGTGTGAGGAAGGGCGTCCCTTACCTGAGGGATCGCTACCTGGCGAAGGGGCGAGTGTGGCAACTGTCCGGCATTCGCGCCTGCCAGCGCCACGCTGGAGCCCTGTACACGGGAGAGTACGGCCAACCTGCCGGCCGCCGCCATTTTAGGCCTACTGCGGAAGGCCAGCCCTGTGGACGGAACTGTAAAATTCGCCTGAATACGACAGTGCGTTAAGTGAACAAATAACTATCGTAATTAATCGTTACATCCTTGATAACTCGGCGTCTACTGTGAAAATTTGCTGTTCTCTCACTGACAAGGGAACCTCCCCATCGCACCCCTCTCAGATTTAGTTATACGTTGGCACAGTGGATAGGCCTTGAAAAACTGAACACACATCAACCGAGAAAACAGGAAGAAGTTTGTGGAACTATGAAAAAATAAGCAAAATATACAAACTGAGTAGTCCATGCGCAAGATAAGCAACATCAAGGATAGTGTGAGCTCAGGAGCGCCGTGGACGCGTGGTTAGCGTGAGCAGCTGTGGAACGAGTGGTCTTTGGTTCAAGTCTTCCCTCGAGTGAACACTTTAATTTTTATTTTCAGACAATTATCAAGAGTTCAGCCACTCACACATAATCAACTTCGCTCTCCAAAATTCCAGGACATGTTCAGATTTGCTTGGACATATGCAGGATTTGACGGTCTACACACGGAAAAATTTGAAAACGTTAAAAACATATGTTTTGACGGAGCACAAGGAAAACTGTGCGACTGTGAAAGTGTTGCATTCATTTGTTGCAGTTTATGTGACAAACTCTTATGTTTTCATCACTTTTTTTGGGAGTGATTATCACATCCACAAGAAAACCTAAATCGGGGAAGCTAGAAGAATCTTTTTACCCATTCGCCAAGTGTACAAGTTAGGTGGGTCGACAACATATTCCTGTCATGTGACGCACATGCCGTCACCAGTGTCGTATAGAATATATCAGACGTGTTTTCCTGTGGAGGAATCGGTTGACCTATGACCTTGCGAACAAATGTTTTCGGTTCCCATTGGAGGGGCACGTCCTTTCGTCTACCAATCGCACGGTTTTGCGGTGCGGTCGCAACACACAGACACTAAACTTATTACAGTGAACAGAGACGTCAATGAACGAACGGACAGATCATGACTTTGCGAAAATAAAGAAAGTAAACTTTTCACTCGAGGGAAGACTTGAACTAAGAACCTCTCGTTCCGCTGCTGCTCACGCTAACCACAGGACCACGGCGCTCCTGGGCTCGGATTATCCTTGATGTCGCCTACCTTGCCCATGAACTACTCAGTTTGTATATTTTGCTTATTTTTTTCATAGTTCCACACAACTTCTTCCTGTTTTCTCCATTGATCTGTGTTCAGTTTTTCAAGGCCTATCCACTGTGCCAAATTATAACTAAATCTGACGGGGGTGCAATGGGGAGGTTCCCTTGTGAGATATAGACGCTTATAAATATAGCTAGCAGTAACTTTTTTTCTCACACTGACCTTTATGAAAAGTATTAAACGCTTAAACGATAGAGTCCAGTCAAGGTCTTTGAGGTACACACATGACTTACAGTACACATTAAATTACAAATGCATACTTCGATTTGCATAATTCCTTTTTTAATGCTTGTTTGTTACAAATGACGGTAGTTATTTGTGATTAAAAATAAAAAAACCCAAAATTACAAATTACCGGTGCATCAATTTAGCTAAAACTCTTGAAAGACAATACATTTCTTCTTCTTAAAATACCTTTACTGCATTTCTCATACCAATACTTCTTCTACCGCCCACTGCTGTGGCTTCCTTCTGTACCTGGCAGTTATATTTCCTCACAAGAATGTAAATTCGAGTCTTCAAAAATTCATGTACAACTCTGTCCACGACACTGTGAGAAGAAGGAATATTCTGAATGAGTTCCTCGAATGACTTCTGTGCAACTGCCTCCAGTGCTTGGAGGGACAACTTAGCTTCCAGGAACAGTTTTTCATCCACACGAAAGACTATCTGTCATCTCAATAATGCGAAATATTTCTTGGGAAATGCATTCCAAGCTGTCTTGAGCTGTGTAATTTTTTAGTTCAGTGAGTCTTCGTACTGCTTCACATTCAGACTTCTCCTTTGGTGAAAGTGATTCTCGGTACGCTTCACAAAGCAAATACTTTTTCTGCGCTTGCTTTGTTGTTCTGCCTGCTAAATAACGTAGAGACTGTGCTTCCTCACGTCGCATTTCTCCAACATCGCTTACGTCTGAATTCGCACTTGCAAGCAAGTCTGCATCGTCTGTGCCTTCTGCTTCGTCGTACGTCCGTCTATGTTCCAAGTAGTCGACAAGGAATTCACCATCTTCTGTCTGATAACTTCCATGGCGAATGGACGAAAATACTGTGACACAGCAATAAGCCGCAGTATCATCTTGAAACTGAGACAATCTGGAACAGGGTTACTGGCTCGAACCATACTGAAAAGGTTTTCCAGAGCATCCTGTGACAGCCTGCACAACAGAACACACTGGAAACCTTTTTCGTTCAGAAGATAATCCTGGATATTAATAGCTCCGCATGTTGCTAGAATAACTCCAGATTGTACAGGTTTCCAGATACCCCTGTTTCCAATTTTTAAATTTTCAAACAGCGAGATGACACTCTTAAGGAACTGTACAACATCATTGTGTATGTCCTCAACGGTTCTTCTCATGGCAGTTTTCCTGTTCCTTGAGGTCATTAATTTAAACCAACGGAAAATTGTGGCTATGGAAAACGCTGTTGATGTGGCAGAATCTTCAAGTACATGTTACTCTATTGCATAACGTAACACTGCTGCAACGCTGTCATTTAAAAGTGCGTAAGCAGGACCAACCTTAATTTTATCATAATGCCCTGGCCTTATGACATTATCTTTTAAATCCCAAGCAATATTTAATTTCTTTTCCTTGTCAAACTCGTACAGTTTCTTGATAGGCTCAATCGAGACTATCGGTCCCGCCAAATAATTGTCTGCAATTGCTTGCCATGGTACGATAAAGTGGTCGGAATTAGTTAGGTGTTCCTCAAGATATGACCTACGTCAGGCACGAAGTACAGATTCCGCTCTGGAGAAAATGGATGTTGGCAGAAATTCTTTGTTTCATTATAACAGCCAGCAATACCACCACATTCACGCCACACTGCCTGATTTTGTCCACCCATATCTGATACAATAACTTCTACCATCAGACCAATCGCTTCACACTTCACAATTAATTTCCACAGGAAAGACTTTAGTTCTCTACCTGAAATTGATTTCCCGGTGAAATGGTAATCAATTATTTGTTTCCATCGCGTACTTAGACCACCAAGCATAAATACCAGAGCGTGACAAGCATGTTTTTCATGCGAACCATTAGCTGCAGGAAGTGTTGGATAGCCAATTACGAATTTCGATGAAAAGTCGTAATTTAGGCCTGGTGTGAGACTCATCTCATCCATCATTATTGCAACATGTCTTTCAAAAGGATTCGTCGTGTCTACCTTCACTTTAAGAGCGGATACGAAATCCTCCAAAATACCTGGACTGATTGCCAGAGACTCAAGTTTCCTTTGTAGAGTTCGTTCGCCATGTAACGGTTGTCCCAGTTCTCTTACCGCATTGTATTCAACGCTTCCACAAGCTAATCGAATTTTCAAAGCCTTCTTAATAGTTTCTGGTGAGCACTTTGTCCCTCGCATAGTTTTTTTTCTGCAGTGCCGAGATCTGATCGTCGTTTAAGAAAGGTTTCACAGATGCCGCCATTGTATCAATTTTACCATTTGCACTGTGTAGTTGCTTCTGCAACAAGTGGATTTTCCTTTTCAAACTTTCTAGTTCCGTTTCAGTGTCATTCTCAGGAGGCAATCCGACGTCAGAACTGTGAACATCCGGCAAAACTTCTTGAGGAAGTATGCAAACTTGCTCGTTACCTGAAAAGAAATAATATTAATAATAATAACAAAAAAATGTTTTGTTGAACTACAATGTGACAAATTTAAGTTTCATAAAAAGTTAGTAGTGAATAAGATAGATAAGTCTGTCTTTAGTTACATATATACACTCCTGGAAATGGAAAAAAGAACACATTGACACCGGTGTGTCAGACCCACCATACTTGCTCCGGACACTGCGATAGGGCTGTACAAGCAATGATCACACGCACGGCACAGCGGACACACCAGGAACTGCGGTGTTGGCCGTCGAATGGCGCTAGCTGCGCAGCATTTGTGCACCGCCGCCGTCAGTGTCAGCCAGTTTGCCGTGGCATACGGAGCTCCATCGCAGTCTTTAACACTGGTAGCATGCCGCGACAGCGTGGACGTGAACCGTATGTGCAGTTGACGGACTTTGAGCGAGGGCGTATAGTGGGCATGCGGGAGGCCGGGTGGACGTACCGCCGAATTGCTCAACACGTGGGGCGTGAGGTCTCCACAGTACATCGATGTGGTCGCCAGTGGTCGGCGGAAGGTGCACGTGCCCGTCGACCTGGGACCGGACCGCAGCGACGCACGGATGCACGCCAAGACCGTAGGATCCTACGCAGCGTCGTAGGGGACCGCACCGCCACTTCCCAGCAAATTAGGGACACTGTTGCTCCTGGGGTATCGGCGAGGACCATTCGCAACCGTCTCCATGAAGCTGGGCTACGGTCCCGCACACCGTTAGGCCGTCTTCCGCTCACGCCCCAACATCGTGCAGCCCGCCTCCAGTGGTGTCGCGACAGGCGTGAATGGAGGGACGAATGGAGACGTGTCGTCTTCAGCGATGAGAGTCGCTTCTGCCTTGGTGCCAATGATGGTCGTATGCGTGTTTGGCGCCGTGCAGTTGAGCGCCACAATCAGGACTGCATACGACCGAGGCACACAGGGCCAACACCCGGCATCATGGTGTGGGGAGCGATCTCCTACACTGGCCGTACACCACTGGTGATCGTCGAGGGGACACTGAATAGTGCACGGTACATCCAAACCGTCATCGAACCCATCGTTCTACCATTCCTAGACCGGCTAGGGAACTTGCTGTTCCAACAGGACAATGCACGTCCGCATGTATCCCGTGCCACCCAACGTGCTCTAGAAGGTGTAAGTCAACTACCCTGGCCAGCAAGATCTCCGGATCTGTCCCCCATTGACCATGTTTGGGACTGGATGAAGCGTCGTCTCACGCGATCTGCACGTCCAGCACGAACGCTGGTCCAACTGAGGCGCCAGGTGGAAATGGCATGGCAAGCCGTTCCACAGGACTACATCCAGCATCTCTACGATCGTCTCCATGGGAGAATAGCAGCCTGCATTGCTGCGAAAGGTGGATATACACTGTACTAGTGCCGACATTGTGCATGCTCTGTTGCCTGTGTCTATGTGCCTGTGGTTCTGTCAGTGTGATCATGTGATGTATCTGACCCCAGGAATGTGTCAATAAAGATTCCCCTTCCTGGGACAATGAATTCACGGTGTTCTTATTTCAATTTCCAGGAGTGTATATTTAAACAGTACCTAGCTCTGTCTGTGTAGTGTACTCAGGTTCCCTTTGCACACCCCTGTCCTTTGGTGGCTTTCGTCCCTTAATTTGAGGACGATGGCTAAATATAGTGGGTACCGCATTAGGTTTCAGTTTTTAACACCATCCTTACGATTTGGTTCAATCTGATCACGTGTCAAGTGAAACTAAAAATGACAATCCAAATTACACTGTTAAATAAAGTTCAAAACTAATACTTCTAAAGTAGTAAAGATGGCCTTATGAATAACTAACAAAATAAACCTTTTCAAATTTCATATACATGACGTACATCCGTTTTTGAAGATTTGATTCTTCAGTTCCGTCACTTATTCAATGGTGACCGTAGGCATTATTGTAAAAATGATGTGAATGTAGCTTTATTCTTCTTCTTCTTCTTTTTCGCGGATGGATCACTTAGGACCACGCGTAATAAGCATTTGTTGGCCTTCCTTTTCGCCCCGTATTCCTTCATAAAGAACGAATGGGCTAGCTTTCGTTGTGTAGACCACGTATGTCGGTTAGTTTTTCTCTCTTCTTCCTCAAAATCCCGTGTGTTTGTGATTTTTCTAATTTCGTTTCTATCATGTAGATTTGGAGACCCTAATTCTCTCATGTATTTTTCCGTCTGTTTGTACCAGTTCGGTCTTGTAGTTTTCTTCTTTAAAAATGTATGGATTTTGTGCGTTAACCTGTTTGAATCCATTCTTTCTAAGTGCCCCATGAATTGGATTCTTCTCATGCGCATTGTCTCTGTTAGTTTGGAGATATTTTTATATATTTCTGCATTGGGTTTTGGATAATGCACACCATCCTTAGTTCTTGGTCCTAGGATTTTCATCGTTATTTTACGTTCTTTCACTTCTAATTCCTCTTTTAGTTTTCTGTGTTGAAGGTTTAGTCTCACAGATGCGTAAAGAGCTTCGGGTTTAATTACTGTTGTGTAGTGTCGTATTTTGCAGTTCCACGAGAGACTCCTTTTCTTGTAAATTTTTTTGTTAACTGAAACGCCGTCTCCATTTTCTGGACTCTTGATCTGACAGATTTCTTTTCATTACAATTTTCTGCAATCCATTCACCTAAATATTTAAATGCTTTTACTTGAGAGATGTAGTTATTACCAATTTTGAGATCAGAAGGTGCATCTTTGATGTCAGTCATAAATTTTGTTTTTTCAAATGAAATTTGTAATCTTATTTTTGCTTTATTAATACTATCAATAACACTGTTAATGCATTTAGAGCTATTTCTATATAAATATTACTACAAAAATTTATAAAGTGAAGAAAAGAACTTTTTGGTTTTCAGGTGGAACTGAATCCAGGACCCACATGTCATAAATCAAATGCTATACTAACTCTTTTTTTTTTATTAAATATCATTTTTTTTGTTCATCTTCGTTCGGTGCATCTGTTTGGGGCGGATGTCCTAAGATACCCGTTTATGTTCGTCATTGATCCATTAACTCAGTTTTTTTTTTCTTATTACAGAGGGGAGCTAACCCTCTGACCGAACATGCTGAGCTACCATGCCGGCGACTGAGGTATACTTGCACTCTTACATTGGGCTTTGTGATATGTAATTCACATAATTATCTGATACAAAGATAAGTTTCCGTACCTCCCACAATTTAGCTGTTTCGTATGGAAATGTATCTTTTCTTCCAGTACGGTGTAGCCACAATTCGCGTCTTTTCGTATTCCTTTCGCGCCTTGTGGAATGCGGAAAAGCTTGCTACCTCGGACTGGTTTCATATAACAATTTACAGCTCAGGACTGCGGCATTTTCACTATAGAACAGTGGAAAATGCCACGTTAAGCTCTTCATTTAATGCACAAAGAGTATATAAATTTCCAACACATGTAAATACTAAAATATCGGCTAGTTAATTCAGATTTGCCACTTACGCTCACGTATTGCTTAAGCTCAAAACGGCTGCCTCCCTCCGCTCGCCTGAACCGACCAATAGCAGCCGCCGATTGTCAGCAATCCGCACATAAAAGGTTGGTGGCACTCTCTCGCATACCCAAGGTGGCTTCCACCGACTCCCCTTCCCTGATGATGCCTTCCTCCCCTCCATCTACCCCTCCTACCAACTTTGAAAATCCCCATCCACCCCCCACCCCCTCCCGCCGGGGTGGCCGAGCGGTTCTAGGCGCTTGCTTCAGTGTCGAACGGCGTGACCGCTACGGTCGCAGATTCGAATCCTCCCTCGGGCATGGATGTGTGTGATGTCCTTAGGTTAATTAGGTTTAAGTAGTTCTAAGTTCTAGGGGCTGATGACCTCAGATGTTAAGTCCCATAATGCTCAGAGCCCACCCCCCCCACACCCCACCCTGTGCTTTTTCCCCAAGGGCACTCTCTCTCCCTTCTCTCCATACACCCTTCCTCCCTCCCTCCTCTCCCACAGACCTCCCCTACCCCCCTACCTTGTTTCCTCCCCCTCCCATCTCCTCTGCCACTGGCATCTACACCCTCCCCTCTCCCTCCTCCCCCGCCTTTTCCCCTTTTTGGCAGCTCCCCAGACCCGTACACGTATAGAGAACTTTCGCGGGCCGGAGATCTTCGCCTACTGTTTGTGCGTGCTGTCGTGTTCGTGTTCCAGTGTTTCATCGTTTGTGCTCCATAGTTCGCGTGTGTCATCTCTGTCTTCTCTGTGCGTGTCCACGTTTCTGAACGTTTTTATTTTGGACACTGTGGCCGTGTACGGCTCGGTGTGTTTTAATTTTGTATGCCTACGTTTTTTATATCCACCATGTCTGTTCTGCAATTGTCTCCTTTTGTATCATTAGTCATATGTGTGGCCGAAGAGCGGCGTAGTATGCCGCTGCTGGCCTATCTGTATCAGGTGTCAAAATAACAATAAAGGAAAAAAAAATCATACAGGGCTCTACCCCACGCTCACGAGGGCAGCTCACCTGCCCGTCGACAGCGACTACCTCCACATGTATAGTCTGTGCCGGGCTGGGCCGCAATTGAAAGTGACGTAAATGGGGGCTGTAGAACGTCAAGCGTTTAGCAAACGTTAGGTTTTATGGCGCGGGTCAGACGAGGAGTGAGTCATTTATGTCAGCAAAATTCCCAGAAAGCAATTGGCGCAGCAGAAAGAGACCAGTGAGATAATCCGAAGGTCTTGTTGTCGAGTCTCTACGTCCAATCTTTTTAGTTTTGTTCATTTTGTATGTCACTTACACTGCAAATAGACCGGGATAATACTCGAGACATTCTATTTATTAATACCTTAATAAAACGCATGAAAACGAATGGAAAAGTAAAATTTGATATTGCGAATATTAGTGCTAGCCGAAAGGTTATGCCTCTGAATTTTTTTATCTGAAAACTCTTAAAGCGCTTTAAGTAAATCAAAACTACTAACATTCTACATATCTATATGCATGTCTGCGTATCTATTAATCAACACGGCCACCCTTGTGATGAACACATTTCTCCCAACAAGAGACCAGTTTCTCGATGCCGTCACTGTCGAATGTTTGACTTTCTTGACGAACCCACAACCTCACCTCTCCACGCACTGCCTCACCACTACCAGAGACTGCAGCTCGTGGTCTAGTGGCTAGCGTTGCTGCCTCTGGATCACGGGGACCCGGGCTCGATTCCCGACCGGGTTGGGAATTTCCTCTGCCTGGGGATTTTGTATTCGTGTTGTCCTCGTCACTTCATAATCAACATCATTCGTGACAGTGGCTGAGTAAAGGAATTGGACTGTGTGAAATATTGGGTGTTTGCAAGGGCGCTGATGACCGAGCAGTTGAGAGCCCAACACAGCCCAACCTCAGCACCAAACACCACTATCAGAGCAAAGATCTTTACGCCGTTTCTTTAAATTTCGCCAACAGCTGAAAATCGGATGGCGCCAAGTCGGGACTGTACGGAGTGAACTCGTGGCGTCGGCTGTTCGCAAATGTCGCAGGGCCCGTGTGAGGTCTGGCATCGCCACTCTGCAGGGGAGCTCGCTCCGCGTGTGGACAGACTCTTCTGCAGTCAGACACTGAACCACAGCACACCGCCTCTCACGCACTAACATAGTTAGGTTGCACTGCGCCGTGTCACACGCTGCAAGTCAGAGCCCTCTACCGCTAGAGGCCTGTAACATTCAGTGATCATAAAGAATCCGCCTCGATTGCAAACAGAAACCGGATTCTATTTGCCATCGAGGTGCATTCTTTATAATCATTAAATTATTCACGATTGCTGACGCGCTGCAGTGTTAAAAGTTCTCAAGTTGTAACGTTCCTCAGCGACGCGGGAAAGTCGACCGAGGAACATCTTTGTCGTGTCATACCTCAGCCGATGTTGAGAACAGATGAAAAAATTCGGAGGTGTTGCTTTTCAGCACGGTCTCAAAAATTTCCTGGATTGTAAGGCATGCGTGAGAAATTTGTATATAAAATTACATACCTTCATCGTTTTACAGTTGATGATTTATAGGGGCTGGGGTGATATTAATCAGTGATAGTCTCAGCGTCTTACATATGCTGCAAACACAGATTTTTTCAATTGTATAATTGTTTTAAGGATTCCTGAAAAAAACAAGATTGATTTAGATACTGTGCCTTACACACATCGTCGAAATAAGTCTGCACTGTAGAATGACTCCCACTGTAGAACAGCCGAAAAGTGACACCAAATCGATAAGACAGCTCACAATCACTCTATCAGTTTACCCACTGGCAAAAATTCCAGTGTTCCACATACATATGTGGGTTGTCTTGGTGTAATCACAATCCTAGATCGAAGCATTAACTATGCAAGTGTAGAAAAAAAAAGAAAATGTCGAACATAAACAAACCCCTCAGGTAGTATGACTTTGGCTCTGTGAAGGAAGTCACACGAGATGGACAACAAAGTTATAAACTGGTACAATACCTGCTAGTCATCTCTCAGAACTACTTTCGTTTGTGTGTAATGTCTATGTGACACAATTATCTTAATTGGAAATTAGTGCAACATGGCATTAACGCCAAGGTCCCGTGCTAATAGAGCTAATGGTACCTCCAGTAAACTAAACCACACGTTCTGACGTCCAGTCGATGAACTGGGTCCTGCGTTACAGCAGTAGTGTTCCTGAACAGGCATAGCCCGTCACTGGAAACTGTGAGATACTGAGTCAGAAAATTATCATTGGTCGCAAGTTTGCGAGTTCCTTATGAGTGTCTTGAAGAACATGTGATCTGGCACTGAGACAGAAACGGTTTCCTATGTTTATAATTTTTTGCTGTTATCTTAATTACCCACATGGAGAACAAGGAGTAAAATTTTGCAAGATGAAAGCATCGTCCATTTAATGTGTGTGTGTGTGTGTGTGTGTGTGTGTGTGTGTGCGTGTGTGTGTAATGTGCAGTCCAGAGATTGTTTGACAGTGGATCTCCAGTCTCCATGTCTCTCTCGTTCCAACCGCTGTGTTTCGCTGGTCCTTTTCCCATGGACAGATTCGCCAGTTATGGTTTCTAGAAGCCCTTTATGTCTCAACAGATAAGAGAACTAACATTCCTCCTGAGATTCTGTTTTGTGTGCAGGACATCTGCTAAGACATGAAGGAATGACTTCCATGGTACTAGAGGGAGCTGTAGACGGTAAAAACTGTAGAGGAAGACAGAGATTGGAATACGTCAAGCAAATAATCGAGGACGTAGGTTGCAAGTGCTACTCTGAGATGAAGAGGTTAGCACAGGAAAGGAATTCGTGGCGGGCCACATCAAACCAGTCAGTAGACTGATGACCAAAAAAAAAAAACTGCAGCTATAGGAGGTGGTTACCAGGTCGACGATTTAAACCAAAGGCACAAAGACATGCGGTTGCGTGGTTAAAATTCACACACTTTTCTTTCCAGTGATTGTGTAGTCAAGTTGGCAGAACTACCGACGTAAGGTATTTATCATCATCCCCTGTCAAGTTGACATTTGTTCATCTACCTGAACAAACCTGCAGATTGACAGCTGCATAGCTTCTTGTACCCTGATGATGTGGTGCCCCTGTGAGGCTTTGACGACAGTCTTCCTGTCCTCCTCTGTCTAGTTTTCCTCGTCCTTCGACGTTTAAACAGTCACGGATGAACACTTTCGGCTGTGTTAAGGGCATGGCCGCTTCTGGCGACCCCTGTTTGCGTACGTGGCGGCTGCTGTTCTCCAGTCTGGAGGTACTCGGCTGTCGCTGGAGCAGTGTGATGGCAGCGTGGTGTGTGTGTGTGTGTGTGTGTGTGTGTGTGTGTGTGTGTGGTCCATGTAACCACCACCAGCCCCGCACTTTTTTTATAAATCCAGACTGAGTTTCTTAAAATGTGGCTTGACCTTTTTGAGGAAATAAAGTTACTATTTCCGCTAGACAACTACCTTAAATGTTCAGTACTTTCTTTCTTTTTAAGTTATTCTTCTTTCTGTGGATGAAAATTCAAATGTCTCTTTCAAGATTCGTGGACAGTTTTTCTCGTTCATTTACATAAGACATAAGAGTATACAGCCAACCTTTCACATTCATTGCTCCCACACCGAGAAGATCAGCAGGAACATTGTCAGTACCTGGCTCATGTTGATTCTCGACTTCTACCGAACTATTTCGAATTTCTGTTTTAAAATGGATTCTTCAGCGACTGTTACTAATGAAACAATGTAAATCCAATAAGCAAATAGTGATTTCCCATTTTTTTTCAAAGCTCCAGTCTCGGCAACTAATGCACACAGTCTACAAAGTCAGTGTAAGGACGAACTGAGAAATTCTTCAGCGAAAATTAGACCTCGTTGTCCAGAATCTGTATAATCGAGTGGTTATCTACTATTATCAGTACCATCTGCAATGCGGAGTTTCAGTGACTTCTGCTACAAAATAATAGCATACGTGTTAGTTGAAGGGAAAGTATATGCTCTGTGGCTGGCTCTGACATATCGTGCTGTGTGTGGTTGTCGGATGTTGTCCTGTTGGACTATTTGAGAAGTATTGAGAATGAGTTGCAGGCTGAGTAGGCCTGCTTCCCATAGGCAATGTTTCCCAGAAGCACCCTCCAGGTTTTAGTAGACCTGTGTCAAACACCTCCTGCAAGGCTACGTGCACAATTATTGGTTAAATGACGAATAATATAGATTCCAGCCATAAAATAATGTTGTTTCCTTGAAGGAAAGAAGTGAACATAATATCTCGTTGAATAAAGTACTGCTATAGTTCTTTACAACCTTCTTAGTATTTTGGTAGATGTACACTTCTAACGATTGCCGGTTCAAGTAAAATCGCCGTGTAGAAAAAATTATGGAAATGAAGCCTCCCCCCCTTCTGGAGCTTGTCGCGCAAATAAAATGTGCTGAAAGAACACCGTAACTATTTAAAAACGTATTATTAAAGATGTGCAGGTATTCACCAATGGCATCAGTCTAACACAGCAAAGATGTTGTAAGATACACAATCGTCGACCGTCATTTCCTGCTAGCTCACGATGCTATCATTGTCCTCTTGTAGCAGGTTAGCTGAATCCCTAAGCTGAGTCCATTAACAGGTATGTTATCTAGCAAAAATGATCAGACAACCAATTTGTAGACACTTCTCTGTCGAACTACATGCGTAGGAAAGTCGTTCTTTAGGTTTTGGCATCAAGTGTCAGGAGAATAGGATACATTCACTGTGTGAACGCAGCATGACCCATTCTGCTGTGCACACAAAGCTGTATTGCCCAACCCGGCCTCAAACACAGTGATGTGTGTAGTTTGCAGCCGGCAGCCCTTAGGGTCGCTGTGAGCCTGTTCGCATAGAGCAGCGTTTAAAGTTGTTCAGTGCCTCTGTGGCTGATGACAATGAGACACCTCTGAATAGCGTCACGCTGCATGAAGACGACGACCGAGTACGTCACTTCTGGCCGACACCTCGAGCAAGGAAGCGTACTGCACAACGGTTCGAGGAGGGCGGCAACATATTTACAGTTTTCGACAGCTGATGACCCGTGGAATTTTCTTCGTGTAGTAAAGCAGACTATGAGAGTAACCGCTGTTCACACCTCAGTACTACAGCTTCGTTCTCTGTCACTTCCTTTCTTCATGCAAGCCATATGCCAGTAACATCCCCAACATAATTCTTCGTTCTCTCCAAATCCAGGCAGTACATGGAAGATTTTGAATTGCTCTAAAGGAACATTATATGACAGAATAATGGTTCGCTGTCAGATCTTGTATGGAAGATGATCAGAAAACCTGGTGAAGTAAGCATCGGTGCTCCAGTGTATGGCTGCTCACACCTCTCACAGCCTGGGACCACCTCACAGGAACACAAACCAGTCCTCGTGGTGGTTCCAGTTCGTTCCATAAAACTGAGACTTCCCACCTCATTTCCTTCTCCTCTCTATTCAGCCGCTATATGAAGCTCACACAGTACTTGGATACATTCCCTTCTGTGCCATGCTTTACTGTGTCTTTGATGAACCGGTACCCCACACCTCTCCGCCTGTTTCAGTTGCTCTATGGATTTCTATAGCCACCCAGTGAACACCACAGACTTGCATTCCACTGTGGCACTACCTATGAAATTATCTACCCCATCTACTACTGTTGCTATTCCACCTCTCATAGTCTGAACATGAAAGAGTTTCTGAGACCAACATTCCCTTTTTTCTGCACCATCTTACAGTTACATATGTCCATACAAGTGTAGTAGCCATTAACACTGATAAACCGTCATTTATTTTTCAGCTAAATTCTAATACTTAGGTAATATTTTGTGTGGTATTTGACATACTGGTAACCTTGTGTTTGAGATGACGCCACTTGCATTCCCTCAATCAACTGCAATGAACTTATACCCTGTATTTTAAACCATTCAGTGTGTTTATCTTTTGTTCAATAGACATCAATATGAAAATTCATGTTTGAAACATCGATCATGTTACAGTCATTAGTTACGTTCATGAAAAAAAAATTTAACACATCGCACCGAAATATATTTGTCTACATTACTCCAAACTGCTCCTGCACACTATGGGAAATGACACAAGGTCTTAAGTTTGAGAAAGTTTTTATTAACGGTAATCTTTTTGGTAACAGTAATCTCTGTGTACATTGTCTGATGGTCGATGTGCCTTGTTAATTAAATGAAAATGTCCTTCACAGCCAGGAGATTGCCGTGGCTGTCCAGTTGGTTTGTTGCACCACTAGCGAGATATGCTCGTCTCTGATCTAGAAGTTACGGGAGGAAAAGTTCTGTGCTGACTGGGATTCTAAACCCGTACATACTGTCACCGCCGATGACGACACATGAAGAGACGTTCACTGTCAAATAGTTTTCCACCAGTAATTAGAAGTTGAATTTATAAACCTCAAATGATGTGATAAATACTTCTGTGCCTGATTGAGAGTCGAAACCGGCACGAATCGTTATTGTTGACAATGAATGTAGAAATGTAAAAAAATTATTATTGTCTTTCACCGATGATTTGCAGTGCAAATGCTACGACTTGAAGTCACCTGATGAAAATTTTTGCACCCACCCACTATTTAAAACCACACCTGCGCCTTTCATGGAAACGCTGAAGAATTTGTATATCTGGGGAAACAACAAAAGGACGGAACTGTATAGTCCAGAAAGGGTCAAAAACAGCGGAAAGGGATCCCTGAGTTGAACTCCCTGCTCATCACCAACACTCTCCAACATCTCAAGCTGAAATACTTACGCTGTGACGTTACATGGCGATTGGTCCAGTAGTGAAATGCGTATTTTCGACTTGATTTTGTAATCGCTGAAATGAAATCACATAACAGTCAGCTACACTATTGACATTATGGAATGATGCAGAAATTTCTGCAGGAAGTGTTGGCCCCTAGCTGAGCAGCAGTGATTTTGTACGAGTCTATGGTTACACTAATACTGGATCATACAAAATAAACTCGGCGACAGGTATCAATCAAATTTCCAGAAAGTTCTCCGGATACTGTTGTCGCATTTATTGCTGCTGTAGTGTGTCATTGTGTCAAGACCAGTTAATTATTTTGTACTGCTTAATTTTTGCGCTAGAGGTTTATATCTTCACTAAAAGAAGAGATGTATTTGGTTTATGAGGATGTCATTCATGTTGTTTGTTGTGGTGTTCAGTCCTGAGACTGGTTTGACGCAGCTCTCCATGCTACTCTATCCTGTGCAAGCTTCTTCATCTCCCAGTACCTACTGCAGCCTACATCCTTCTGAATCTGCTTAGTGTATTCATCTCTTGGTCTACCTCTACAATTTTTACCCTCCACGCTGCCCTCCAATACTGAATTGGTGATCCCTCAATGTCTCAGAACATGTCCTACCAACCGTTCCCTTCTTCTAGTCAAGTTGTGCCACAAGCTCCTTTTCTCTCCAATTCTATTCAATACCTCCTCATTAGTTATATGATCTACCCACCTAATCTTCAGCATTCTTCCGTAGCACCACATTTCGGAAGCTTCTATTCTCTTCTTGTCTAAACTATTTATCGTCCACGTTTCACTTCCATACATGGCTACACCCCATACAAATACTTTCAGAAACGACTTCCTGACATTTAAATCTATACTCGATGTTAACAAATTTTTCTTCTTCTGAAACGCTTTCCTTGCCATTGCCAGTCTACATTTTATATCCTCTCTACTTCAACCTTCATCAGTTATTTTGCTCCCCAAATAGCAAAACTCCTTTACTACTTTAAGTGTCTCATTCCCTAATCTAATTCCCTCAGCATCACCCGACTTAACTCGACTACATTCCATTATCCTCGTTTTGCTTTTGTTCGTGTTCATCTCATACCCTCCTTTCAAGACACTGTCCATTCCGTTCAACTGCTCTTCCAAGTCCTTTGCTGTCATTCATAGACAGTCATTTATAGACAGTCATTATTATGTTCAGACACTGGGCCCATTTTTATGCTGGAAGTATCGTTCTTTTACTGCAATTTCAAAAGTAATGTATTTTTTACCATGAGGTGGTATTAAGCTACAAAGCAGCTTTGTTTATCCAATACAATAGTTTTTTGAGGAGGTCATTCGTTATTATTCTGTTATTATTCACACCATTGATCTTGGCAAAGACGAGGCATGTCTTCAGTAAATGCAGCACAGGGGAACGCCCTGGATAAATTCCGTGTGGAAAAATTTACCAAAGGCTGTAGGGGAGTGGAAGGAGGCCTAAAAAAAAGTATCACTCAACTGCGTAAGGAAGTGCATACTTTTTCCTCGTGTTGCAGTCAACATTGATGCATATAGCCTGAAAGGGCATTATTAACTGAAACAAGTAGAGTCATGTATAAGGTCGTAGAGATTTTGTTTGATGTGTTGTCATACAGGCTGCTATAAGTACATTTATCAGTCGTCATTCCTTATTTGAAGTTATAAACTGTTTTTGCAGTGATGTATTGAATGTTGTACATTTAAAGGTTACAAGGATGTTTGTTTCAACATTCAAAAACGGTGCATTAAACATTTTGTGAGTGTATGTGGTAAGTGCAGCGAAGAATTCACATCAGAAAACAGTTTTCTCATTTCGAATAGTATTCCTCTGATGTGACAGTTTACCAGTACGGTCCAATCGATTACTGGCAAATGTATTGAAATACGACCGTTTAACCTTCGTGCAATACTTGAATTCAATAGGAAATGTCGAGGAAGAAAAAAGAGTTTAACTTAGGGTCAAACGTCCCATCGACTGCAAGACCATTAGAGTCAAAGCAGAATCTACAGCTCCCAAATGCGGGGAAGGAAATTTACAGTTCCCTTTCAAAGGAAAGGTCTCAGCATTTGCGTTCATCGATTTAAGGAAATAAAGCAGAACGCAAATCAGGATGGTAAGATGGACATTTCAACCACTGGGCTTTAACTTCATAAAAGTAAATTTTGTGGCCCTGAGAAAAAATGTACAATGAAAGGTTAATCTGTGTCCTCAGAATGTAACATCATGCATATGGTGTGACGAAAGTGTTCTGTAGTAAGAAATCCTTCCAAGCAGTATACCCATAGTAATTAGCATCTTTCGTAATCGTGGCTGGCTGCAAAGATTTTCATCGAGTCATTTCAACTGCTAGTACGTGCACATCAAACCAAAAGAGAAAAGTAATTGTGATTTCATCGTCTGCGTATGTCTTGTCATCAAAGACGGTTGGTGTTCGTTTCGACTTGATCACTTACCAAAGTTTTCAGGGCATCATTTCAGGTTAAAACATGTCACTCCTAGCAACTGTCGAAACAGAATTCGATAATCAGCGTCTCCTTATTTGCAGTAAGCAACGATGCTGCGAGTGGGCTTACATTCCCGCCCCTCACAGAACTTTTCGTCGCGTTATTTCCAGTTCAGAGATGTGCACATGTCGCTACAGGTCAACTAAGCAGATGTTTAACGTGTGTTTGTGGCTTGAAAACAATGATACGTACTTGATTCAAGTACCAGTAAAGGAACAAAATTACTTGCCTCACCGTTTCAGGTTGTCATCTCGCTAACAACGAAAAATTTGGATATATAACGTGTTATTGTGCCTAGTTAACAATCCTATTAAGTGCTGGGTTCAAATTGCCATCCAACCCAAAACTTAGTGAAACTTCAAGATTTCAGCGCTTAGATACGTGCACGCTAGCTTACCTGTGACTGAAACGATATCTAAGACCTTTGGTATTTAGTTAACAGAGACAACGGTTGTTCGATTTGAGTCCTGGATGTCAGTGTGAACAAACGTTTTCGTCACGTAATTTCAATGTGAAAGTTAGTTTCTAAAATGTCATTTACTGCAGTAAACTTGAGTTTACAGGTGCTAAAGACTGTCATCTAATAATAACACTTTTTCTGGTATTGACATTATTGAGATATTAGTCTGATTGTGGACTGACAGCCTTACAGATCAGTTTTCTCAAGTGGTCTCTTGCAGTAACCATTTTGAACAGTGAAACGCCCATACCAGAAAAGAGAGCAGAGGGACGGCAAGACAGTAACACTAAGTGGGTGCATACAAATCAGATGGAGTGGAATTCAGGCCGTTTGGATAATTTGGAGGGTGATAGTATATGAGCTGACCTGTCCACTAATTCTGTATGTATCTTAATCCTGCACTTGATTTTGAACTACCTGTTGTATGGTGTTGTCATCAACTGCTGTAGGGAGCTCAGGCGTGCATCTGAATGTCATTAACTCAATGGCAATTCATCTGTATAAACTGGACCGCTATCGCAGCATTCGGCACCTGTCGTCTGCCAGTTGCCAGTGTGTGCACGGTCCCTCAGCAGGGCTGGCTGTAGTGAGCCACCCCCACATCCTCACATGGATACGCCAGCCACCTCACACTCTGCTCTCTCTGTATGTGCAGCACACCAGCCGTCACCGCCACTACCGCCACTGCCACCACCGCCACTATCGCCACCACCGCCACCACCACCACTGCCAACGCACCCCGCCAAACACCTGCTGCAACTGCACTTCCCACATCTCCTCCACCTGGAGAAGCCACTGTCTCTCGCATGCGGTGAGTTCCCTCACTACACACACACGCATGCACACATTAGCACTACATTGTACAGAAGGTAGAAAAACAGAGAAAGGAAATGTAAAGGATCAGTCTACATTCAGTGAGGGCCAGGAAAATGAAATGGAAAGAAAATCGTAACATATGGTCAGATGAATAATGGGGCAGTATCCACAGAATGAGGAAGTTGTATTATGGAAGAAAGGTCAATTAAAAATGGTTTGGTAGGGAAAGCAGTGATCTATTGTGAACATTTCAGTGATATATTCTCATCAGAACCAGTAAACCAATCCAACAATAACTCTGGCATGTAAGGCGACGTCACACACGGAAAATCCAGTCACAGAGAGGGATTATGAGAGCACTTGATGCGCAACACTTTATTTAAAGAGACATAAACATCTAAAAATCATGGTGTATTGGAATGCTGTAGCAGGGGACAAGTAAAGACAGATTTATTTATGAGAGAATTTAGGGTCGTTGGTAGAAACAAAAGAGGAGAAAGGATCCTAGACCCCTCGATTAAACTTGTGCTAATAACAAGAATTACTCTGTTCAAGAATCAAAACAAAAGCAGTAGTTGGCAGAGGTGGTCTCTTAAGCCTAAGCTCCTCAGGGTTTGGACCAACATGATTGTACCATTTTATTTTGCTATAACAGGTAGTCAAAGTAACAACAGACATGAAAAGCAGAAACTGTCTACTGTAGATCATATTTCTGTCTGTCAACACACTTAGAGTGCTGAGATCCCATCATTTATTTCTGGGAAGAGGGGGTGCAGGGTCGGACTCTTCACCACAGAGCAGCATTTTCATCCAAAGTCTCCAGTTATTTGCTGGAAGTGGTACAATCTTTGTCTTTGTTTACAGTTTTTACTCTCTGCTGCTTCCACCAGTACCATGGCAGTTATTCCCTGATGTCTTCAGATATATCCCACTTTCCACAGTTCCTTTCTTATCAATTCACCTAATTCTCAACATCCTTTTATTGCATCCCAATTTGAATGCTCCAAGTCACTTCTCTTCCTGTTATCTCCCATAATCCATTATTCATTTTCATACAATATTGTGCTCCAAATGTACATTTTCAGATATTCTATCACAAAATTGAGGCCTATCTTTGGCAGCAATGGCGTTGTTTTGCCTGGAATGATATGTTTTCCTCTGTTACATTACTTCATATAACAATCTCGCTCTGTCCCTCAGTGTACATTGGCTTCCCAGGTAGCAGAATCACTCAAATTCATTTACTTTGTGGTCCCTAATTTTGATGTTAAGTTTGACACTGATGTTATTTCTGTTACTCCCCAATATTTCCGTCTTTCTTTAGTTTAAATCATAATGCTGTGCTCATCCAACTGTTTATTGTATTCAACCACTTGGGTACTTCTTTCTCACTTTCAGTGAACATGGTAATAACACCAGTGAATTTTATCAATGAAATACATTCACCCTCAATTTTAATTAAATTCCTGGAGGTTTATTCAATTCCACGAACGATTCGTTGATGTTCAAACTGAACCCTTGGCGATACTAATTCGGTCCTTGTTTTGCACCTTTTTAATGACAGTATTCCTTGCTTCAGTTTTTGCTGTTCCGTGTTGATTATTGTACATATAGTAATTTATATAATCTGCTTGTATTCTATATCTCACTCGTTTTTTCGAGATTTCACACATGTCGCATTACTTTACATTGTCAATCTTTTTAAAGGTGGCCTAATGCAATGAAGGCTGCATGATTTTCTTTAAACTTTGCTTCCCTTTTGAAGTGTATGATTAGATCTATCTCTCTGGTGCTTTTACCTTTGTTAAATCCAAACTTACTTTCTTGTACATATTAATCGTGTCAGCAATTAGTATTCATAAGCTGTTAAGCTCATTGTGCGAAATCGTTCGTATTTAATGGTCCTTACTCGCATGTGGAGTGTGTAGATGATATTTTTCTGTAAATTTGTTGCTATGTCTATAGTCCCATAGATTCTACAGATGAATTTGAATAGTTGAAACTTCCTGGCAGATTAAAACTGTGTGCCCGACCGAGACTCGTACTCGGCACCTTTGCCTTTTGCGGGCAAGTGCTCTACCATCTGAGCTACCGAAGCACGACTCACGCCCGGTACTGACAGCTTCACTTCTGCCATTCTGGAATTTGAATAGTTGTTTCATTGCAGCCTCCTGCAAGCATCATATAAACTGCAAGGGAATGTTATTTAACCATTCGCTTTGTTTTTGCACAAATCGTCCAGAGCTTTGTTAAACTCTATGTCTAATGACCAGTCCGCTATGTTTTCCAGCTCGACTTTCAGTTTCCCTTCCATCATGTCATTCAATAGTCCCTCACCTCATGGAGGTGCTCAGTGTACTTTTGTCAGCCATTTCTTTCACTCCCCCCCTTCCCTCCCTCTCTCTCTCTCTCTCTCTCTCCTTCTTTCTCCCCCCTCCCTGTACTTAGCAGCGGAATTCTTTTCGAACTCTTACACCCAAACCTGCAGATGTCAGACACTCAGATCAGTACCAAAAGTTGCAGGTCGATAGCTTATCAACAAAAACTGCGATTTAGTTCAAGCTGTCTGCTGTTGTCCAGCAGAGAGTACATAAACGTTAATTAAAAGTAACACCAGGACTACAGAGCACTTCACAAGCCTAACAGTGAGTATGTAAAGTATGGTGCTTTCATGTGGAAGTTGATAGAGCCTAAGATTCCTGTATCAAAGATCATGGGTTCACAACCCAACGACCCTAAATTTTTACCGTATTATGTGTGAAATTGCTATATGGGACGACGCGCTTTTTTTTTGGGTCATCAATCTTCTAACTGGTTTGATGCGGTCCATCACTAATTCCTCTCTTGTGCCAACAACCTCTTCATGACAGAGTAGCACTTGCAATCCATGTCCTCAATTGTTCGCTGAATGTATCCCAATCTCTGTCTTTCTCTGCAGTCCTTAGCCTCTGTAACTCCCTTTGCTACCATGGAAGTCATTCGCCGATTTCTTAGCAGATGTGCTATCATCCTGTCCCTTCAACTTGTCAGTATATTCCACATATTCCTTTCCTCTCCGATTCTACACAGAATCACTTCATTGCTTACCTCGTCAGTCCACCTAGTTTTCAACATTCGCCTGTAGCACCACATCTGAAATGCTTAGATTCTCTATTCCAGTTTTGCCACAGTCAATGTTTCACTACCATGCAGTCCTGTACTCCATATGTACATTCTTACAAGTTTCTTCCTCAAATTAAGGCCTATGTTTTATATCAGTAGAATTCTCTTGGTCAGGGCTAGTCTGCTTTTGATGTCCTCCTTCGTCCATCCGTCTTTGGTTATTTTGCTGCCCAGGTAGCAGAATTCTTTAACTTCATCTGCTTCATGACCATCAATTCTGATGCTAATTCAGTTTCACTCAGGATAGGAATGTCAGCAGCATATCATATCCTTGATATCCTTTCATCTTGAATTTTAATTCCACTCCTGATCCTTTCCTTTATTTCATTCCTTCTTTGTACAGATTGAACAGTAGGGTGGAAGACTACATCCCCACCTTACACTCTTTTTAATCCAAGCACTTTGTTCTTGGTCGTTCACTCTTATTATTCCTTCTTGGCTCTTGTACATATTGTATACCACACATCTCTAGCTATAGCTTAGCCCTATTTTTCTCAGAATTTCGAACACCTTGCACCACTTTACATTGTCGAACACTTTGTCCAAGTCATCAAATCCTATGAACGTGTCTTGATTTTTCTTTAGTCTTGCTTCCATTGTCAACCATAATGTCAAAATTGCCTCTCTAGTGCCTCTACCTTTTCTAAAGCCAAACTAAGTGTCATCTACCACATCCTCAATTTTCTTTTCCATTCTTCTGTATATTATTCTTGTCAGGAACTTGGATGCATGAGCTGCTGAGCTGATTGTGCGGTAATTCTCGCACTTGTCAGCTCTAACAGTCTTTGTATTGGGTTGATGGTATTTTTCCGAAGTCCTAAGACACATACATTCTATGCACCAACGTGAATAGTCGTTTTGTTGCCATTTCTCCCAATAATTTTAGAAATTATGATGGAATTTTATCTATATGATCTGCCTTATTGGATCTTAAGCCTTCCAAAGCTCTCTTATATTATGATTCTAATACTGGACGTGCTCATGACATGTAAAATGGCTGTTTGGAGTTCACAGCAATGTTCTCTTGGTGGTCCGCTTTCGGTTCGTTTCACTGAAAGCAGTAAAGCTGTAGAGTGCTTTAGTAGTTTCACAGAATATACAACCAGAACAGAAAAATAAAGAAACAGTTGCATCGCACATGTGGAAATAACAGCAATAACAATAATCAATAATACACAACATAATAAGATCAATGATAAGTACATGATGTTCAACTAACGAAGCAAAAGAAGCAGACTGTCAAAAGAACATTGTTTCAAACTCCGAAAAGTCTTTGTACATGTCAGGAAAATCTCGTTCCATGTAACAGCTTCGCCCCAACACAGTTAAAAAAAATGTTGTCACCAGTGGGATTTGAACGTTATACCTCCTCATCCATGCGAGATCTAGGATGCAGTTACTCACAGATGCGCTTTTCCCATGCTTAGTAGCTCTCGTGATACTTTTAATTACCCTTTACACGTCCTGTTTTGGTTCATACTCCATCGACATAACGGCTTTTGGCACCGATCTGAGAGTCTGACATCTGGAAGGTTGGGTGTTGGTGTTGTCATCCTTGCATTTAATTTCACAGAAGGATCTTTAGGCTTTTCCATGTGCTGATTGCGTGCATCCTACGATCACTTTTTATTTATTTACCTGAAACTTATTGCAGTCATTCTACTTCATCGTCCGTCGAACTTAGAATTACATTCTTTAGCGACCTGTAATACTTCATTCCTGGCTTTCCCTGACTATTTTAGTACTTCTGTCTTTCATTAATCATTTTATGTATTTTTTCCGTTTGCTAAGATTTCTTCAGAGTTGCCTTCCTTGCTCCAACATTTATCCGTTCAATTTTCGTGTTTGGCGTTGTCAGAGACATCAGCTGCTGTTCACCTGAAATTCCAGCTGAGACATTCATTATCGCGTTATCTACAGTCTCACAGAAGTTGAAAAACTCATTACTTTCGTCAGCTCTTCAGAATCTCATTTATCTGTACATTGATTGATCCTAACAGTTCTTTTCAGTTTGTTCACCACCATAACTAAGTGACCCTAGGTCTGCTCGTGCGTACCTCTTACAGTTCATCGGATTCTCTATCTGGGAATGATATAATACAGCTGGAACCTTCCAATTCTTCCAGGTCTGTCTTATACACCAAATATACACCACCACCTTCCTCCTTAACATTCTTGATAGCCAGGGACGCTGAGGCGCTGAAGCAATCATACAAATATCACAGAACAGAGAGTGTAGACTTGCAGTAATTCCGCCACACAGAGCAGGGGGTCTCTCACACAGGGAGCGGTGTGGACAGAGCCAGCTGCGAACTGATGAGCAAGTCCCACAGAGGACAGTTCAGTAATGACTGCACATGGTAAGACAAACGTCTTGAAATTTTTCTGGAGCTGCTGTCCTACAGGTCATACATATTTCAAAAGTGGTTGTTAAATAACGAAATTGAGAAGTAGCTCAAAGTGTTAATCACGTTTTTTTTTCAAAGTTTGGAAGGGCCACTTGTCCTTAACATTTGACTGTCTGTTACCATTATAACAGCTACAAAGACAGACAGACGTACAAATGCCTCTACCTGAAGCACATACTTTGGTCTGTACTGGTCTCAGATGCCACACTTCAGGGATTAGTACCCAACCAGTCCTACGACGTTTATTATGTATAGTAAAACGACAATATCTAAAAGGGTGCACATGAAATGCGAGGTAGTTAAGTTATGTGGGTCACGTACAAAGAGGCACAATCCAGTTCAGATCATTCGGATACCTTTGAGAACGATAGTACCAGAGCTGGCCTGTACAGTGGCTCTGTAATTAAGTTTCGTGTAAGTGTCAGGCACTGTATGTACGTTTTCTTCATGCTTGATTTTGAACTACCTGTTGTGTGGTATGGTGAGCAACTGCTGTGGGGAACTCAGGTGGTGCAACTAAATGTGATTACCGCACTGGTAATTAATTTGTATTTACTGGACCGCTACTCCTGTTGTCGGCGTGTATGAGTGTGTGTGTGCGCTGCAGTGGGCCGTCCCCAGGACCCCACGAGGACACGCCTGCTCACACTGTGCCTCTCTCTCTGTGTGTGCAGCCCACCACCCGCTACACAGATGAGGCCCACCACCACCACCACCGCCGCCGTCGCCACCGCCGCCACCACCTCCACCACCTCCACCACGACCACTGTCACCACCACCACTGCCGGCACAACCCGCCAGATTCCTGCTGCTGCTGCTGCTGCTGCTGCACTGCCCACGACTCCTGCACCTGATGACGCCACTGTCTCTCGCTTGCGGTGAGTTCCCTCACCACACACGCACACACGCATACACACACACACACACACACACACACACACACACACACACACGAGTATTATGTGGTAGATAAGATATAAATACCGAAAAGCGAAGTGTAAATGCTGAGTCTACATTTAATGACCGTCAGCAAAGCGAACTAGGAATAAAATCAGAACAATACAGTCACATGAATAACGGGGCTGTATCGACATGATAGGAGGTTGTATCGTGAGAGAGAGAGTCATTAAGAATAGGTTGGTAGGGAAAATAGTGAGTTACTGTCAACAGTTCAGTGATTTATTCTCATGCAACGAATGTCAGCGATAATTCAGGCACATACGCCAACGTCATACACAGAAAATCTGGTGGCAGGGAGCGACTGTGACTGCCCTGAATGTGTGACTCTTTTGTCAAAAGAGATAAACGTCCAGTACTCTTGGCATATTGGAATGGTCTAGCAGGGGTCAGATAAACACATGTTTGTGAGACCATCTGGGGTGGTTGGCAGGACTGAGACAGGACAAATAGAAAAACAATTATTTGCCATAAAATTTCCGCTAATAACAACAAATATGCTCGTCAAGCAGCAAAGAGTAGCAAATGTCGGCAGAGCGTCAGCTCGTCAGGGTGTGGACGACTTTGGTCGACCCGCCGCAGTATGGAGTAACAGCCAGTCCCAGTAACAACACACATGCGAAGCAGAAACTCTGCCTGCTGTTGACCATGTTTCTGTCTGTGTGAACAACAAGTTTAGAGTGCTGTGGGCACCCAGAGTCCACAATTATTTGTGCTGTGCACTCCTATCTCTGTCCTGCCCTACAGGTTTTACCCTCTACAGCTACCTCTAGCACCATGGCACTTGTTCTCTGATGACTTCACATGCAACCCATTATGCTGACCCTTGTACACGTCACGGTTTTCCAAATATTGTTATCCTCACCTATTCTGGAGGGACGTTTCAGGGTTCCTCTGGTATGAGTTCATCTAATTTCAGCATCCTCCAATAGCACCGATGTAGGATGCTTCGATTTCCTTCTCGTTTTTTCCCGTAATCCACGATTCATTTTCATACAGTACTTTGTTACAAACATACATTCACAGGTTTCTTCCCCAGTTAAGGACTATCTTTTGTACCAGTAGCCTTGTTTTGCGAGGAATGTCCTGTTTTCGTGTGCTAGATAACTTTTTATAACAACCTCGCCTTGTCCCTAAGTGTAAATACGCTTCGCACATAGCAGAATCCCTGCAATTTGTCAGCTTCGTGGTCCTTAATTCTGATGTAAACTTTGCCATCAATGTTATTTCCGCCACTCCCCAATACTTTCCTCTTTCTTCTGTTCATTAATCTTAATTCAGTGATCATTCGACTATTTATTACATTCACCAACTCCAGTGATTCTTTCTCACTTTCAGTGAAAGAAATATCGCCAGGAAATTTTATCAATGAAATGCTATTTACCCTCAGTTTTAATTAAATTCCTGGAAGTTTCTTCAGTTCCACCAACGATTCTTTAGTCTTCAGACTGAATATTTGTGGAGACTACCAGCATCGCTGTCTTCCACCATCTTTAATCAAAGCACCAATCCTTCCTGATTACTGTACATATTCTGTGTTATTTGCTGTTCCCTATGTCTTATACCTATTTTTTTAAAAGTTTCGTATACTTTCACTATTTCACATTGTCAAACGTCATTTAAAGATCTGCAAATCCAATAAAGATCTCCATTTTTCTTACACATTTCTTCCACTATCAGGTCGAAGGTCTGATAGGCCTCTCTCGAACCTTTACTCCAAATTTAGTGTGCTCAAACAGATCCTCAGTTTTATCTTCGATTCTTCTGTGTGTTATAATTATTCTTGTTAGTAATTTGGATTAATGAGCTGTTTAGCTCACTGGGCGAAAGCTATCGCAATATCGACCCTTGCTCGCCTCTGTAGTGTCTGGATGGTGTGTTTCTGGCAGTCTGTTGTTATGACTCCTGTCTCATGGATCCTACAGACAAAATTGAATTGTCGTCTGATTTTCACCTTCCCAAATGATCATGTAAGTTTCGAGGGAATGTTAACTAACCGTTCCACCTTGTTTGTGTGCAAGTTTTCCAGAGCTTTGTGAAATTATAAGTGTAATGGCCAGTCCCCCACGTTTTCCAATTCGGCTTCCATCTCTTCTTCTGTCACATCATCTGATAGTTCCTCCCACTCATAGAGGTCTCTTGCGCGTTTAACACACTCTTTGTGTAGTCATCCTTGCATTTAATTTCACTGAAGGTTGTTCCGACTGTTGCGTGTGCTGAATGTGTCCTTTCTATGTTCCTTTCCTTTTCGATTTCTTCTAATTCTTCCTGCAGTCATCCTACTTTTCCTTCCCTCAAATTTCCGACTGATTTAATTTCAACACTGTGACCTCAGACTTAGTTCCTGGAGTGGCAGAGAATCGTCCTGACGCATTTACTTGATATTTTCCTGTCGTTACCATTGAACATTCTGAATGGTCGTTAAATAAGGGATGGTATAGATTAGAAGATTTATGTTTCCGAGTGCAGAAAGCTCGTTCCAAGCTGAAACTACAGCCACTTTAACCTTTTACACCGAAAATTATCCAACTTGACCCCCACAGGGTCAAGGAGCGAGCTACATGTGATGGTTGTCCGATAGCTCGGGGGTCAAGCATTAACCCTTCAAAGGGCTGACTGTGTTAGATGTAGGCTGAAATCTCGCTGGAAAGAATTTTTTATTTCTTCTGTAACAAAGTTATCCTCAGGCAGACCCACAAGCAGTTAAGAAGCTCTTAGAAAACGTCTCCACATAAGTTTTTTCCTAAATTGATTCAGTGCACTGTAGGTCTAAAAGTGAAAAAACTTATGGATTTGGAAACGTAGTTGCTGCTGTTTCGTCTTCTCCAGAGATAATTTCTAGTTTTTTTTTAATGCAGAAACAAGTGTAGTCACTCAATTGGGGCACTGAATGACTTGTTAACTTGAGTTCGTTATATGTGTGCACACACTGCTACTTTTCCACACATACTTTCGTGGTAGTCCTGTGACACAACTTCATTATGACTGTGGGGTGCACATTGTCAAAGCCTCTTTTTGTGCAGGAAGGGCACAACATCTCGCCAACTCACGACTATTTATGGGCGTTTGTGTTATGGGAACATTGTTTTACTCTAGAATATTTTTCTTGTAAGGTTAACATGGTAAGTTGCAATACGTTCGCGTTACTACAGCGTATACCTCATTGTTTTCTTTTCTAGGTTTACTGAATACTACAGCTAAATGTAAGAAATAGCATTAGGAATGTAATCTCCCAAATTATCTAACGTTATCGAACTTGCATAGTATTCATTAGATTGTTTCATTTTCTTAACACATTTTTAATGCTTTTTCTTTGGTCATTGATAAGATTTCCTTGTACTGTTTGTTTTTCTGATTGGAAACATTGTGTTATTCGCACTTTATGAAAAATCTTTAGTAATCGGTGTTACACTGTCTTTGGTGATGCCAAGGAACGTATCTGTAAGGGAAAGCGCTTTAAGTGAATAGTATTAAAAATAAAGTTATTAAGTCATAATGTAAATAGTGTCTACATCTACATCTACATCCATACTCCGCAAGCCACCTGACGGTGTGTGACGGAGGGTACCTCAAGTCCCTCTATCGGTTCTCAATTCTATTCCAGTCTCGTATTGTTCGTGTAAAGAAAGATTTTCAGTATGCCTCTGTGTGGGCTCTAATCTCTCTGATTTTATCCTCATGGTCTCTTCGCGAAATATATGTGGGAGGGAGCAATATACTGCTTGACTCTTCGGTGAAGGTTATGTTCTCGAAACTCCAACAAAAGCCTGTACCGAGCTACTGAGCGTCTCTCTTGCAGAGTCTTCCACTGGAGTTTATCTGTCATTTCCGTAACGCTTTCGCGATTACTAAATGATCCTGTAACGAAGCGCGCTGCTCTCCGTTGGATCCTCTCTATATCTTCTATCAACGCTATCTGGTACGGATCCCACACCAGTTAGCAGTATTCAAGCAGTGGGCGAACTAGCGTACTGTAACCTACTTCCTTTGTTTTCGGATTGCATTTCCTTAGGATTCTTCCAATGAATCTCAGTCTGGCATCTGCTCCACCGGCGATTACTTTTATATGGTCATTCCATTTTAAATCACTCCTAATGCATACTCCCAGATAATTTATGGAATTAACTGCTTCCAGTTGCTGACCTGCTATATTGTAGCTAAATGATAAGGGATCTTTCTTTCTACGTATTCGCAGCACATTACACTTGTCTACATTGAGATTCAATTGCCATTCCCTGCACCATGCGTCAATTCATTGTACTAAAAAAGCGAGTCACTCCTGGTGAATGAGCTGCATCTCCACAGCACAAGTTTTACCCATACCACGTGAAACAGCAGCAAGATTTCCGTCAGCTACGAGTCATTTTCTAACTCGTGGTAATATTTTTAAGATAAAGTTTGACACGTTGACCATCTCAGGCGGAAACTGGGGGGGGGGGGATTAAACCTCACCTACTTTGGGAGAAAGTGAGAAACTATATTCGTGTGTTCCACACACGACATGCTGAAGAAGACACACACGGCCCTCACGCCGCACTTACCAGACGAAATTACTCCCACTGTCTCGAATCCACCCACAGATGTACGGCACGTCGCCAATGGCTTTTATCATTTTTAACAATTCTGATTCGAACTCAGTTATACTCAAACCAGAGCTGTCTGCTGAATATGGTAAAAATCAAGAACATGTACGTGGAATTAATGAGAAGCAAAAGCGGAAATGTTACTGAACAAAAATAGCCACACTACAGCTCGAGGTCCATTTGGATAAACATCAGCACCCCACAGCTACCAACAAGTGTGAAAACTACTCAGTAGAGGGCAGTAAACAGGAAAGTAGCAACCAAAGCGAAACTTGAGGCAGTCCACCTGGGTGGTCGGCAGGACGTGAGAGAATTACGACCTGATAGCAGGCGAGGTTCGTACGCGCTCAAGTGAAGGACATCTGGTGAGTTATCACATAATTGTTAGCCGCAATAACACGAACTCTACTCCCAGTACCTTGCCTTGCAGTTTTTTTGAATCGTAGCGACGTGTCGTGTGAATAAAGGAATGCTGTAAACTGGCTAAGAGGACAAACAACGTTCCACCTGCCAGCAGAGGCAAACGAGATGGGCGGACGCTGGGTGGGTCGCCGCACGCACGCCGGGCACAAGCGGACCACGGGGCGGCGTGTGCGTCGCTGAGGCGGGAAACTGCGAGAGGAATTTCGCAACATGTTTCAGTACATACAGTTACGTGGTACAGTGTGCAAAGTGAATAGAAAAAGGCATAAAAGCTATAACATCATAATAAATCGTCCTTAAGCTCTTTTGTGTTAAACGGTGTTTCTTACTGACTTATTTATTTTTAAGGAAACAGAAATCTAATTTGAAATACGTAGGTCAGAAGCACTCTATATTATGTTGAAGGAATCTCGGAGCAAAAGCTGGTCCTCACGACAGAACACATGGTACTTTTTAGTACACTTTATTTCACTTCATTCTGTATGTTAAAACTCCTTTTAACCAGAAGCGACTGCACTGATTTCTGCTGTTCTGCGTTACATTCATCGTCACCCGCTGTATCAGGAATCGCAACACGGAGCTTCCAGCGCGTGCAGTACTCAGGGATGGCAGAAGACCAACTTTCCAAACGAGCCTCGGCAACCGAGGCATTGGGCGAGTTACAAGATGTTGAGAAATAAATCGGAAAGCAAACCATCGTGAACACAGAAGTTGGAAGGCGTCGCTCTCAGCTGAGTTAGTTTGTGTGCAAACATGGTCTTTCAGATGAAGTGCTAAAAATAAAAAAAATTAGAAATAAAAAAAATAAAAAAATTATGCGCGAAAATAGCGCAGCGACTCTGTGACAGGTATGGGGGAGGCATCGTGGCCAGACCTCGGAATGGTTAAAAAATTAAATGAAAGAAAAGGGGTTAAGGGCGCGAGTTACTAGTCTGCAAGTACTGGATTCGAATACCGCAACTTGGATGAATTTTAATTCGTGGTAATAGTTGCTAGTTAAGAAAAAGTTGAAATGATTCTTGCTACATATGCTGAAGGTCTGGGTTCGTTTCTCACATCCGGCAATCATTTTTAACAAGCATAAGCAGCATCTCTCCCACCTCTGGTAGCCTGGAGGAGAGTCGCTACAGGTTGGGCCCTGACAGAGGCGGAAGTGATGCCGGGTCGAAACTCTGTCACCAGTCACCTTTCTTAAGCGATATTTTTTTAAATCAATGAGCCAATTGCTGTACAAGGCCGCAGCGCACTTGACTCTTACTGTATTCGAGCCTGATACGTGGAAAATATTGACGATGGACTGGAATTTGAACTCAGATCTCCCTTTTCGTCACGTTTGATCACTTTCAGATGATGCATTTCCACTGCTTCATTGTCTCCACTTGTCTGCAAAGTCATAAAAACATTCACAAGAGACACATCCCTGGGTTCGAATCCTGGCATGTCACTTTAAGTTGCAGCATGAGCTCAGCAAAATACATGTGAGAAATTATTCTGATTTTACCGATTCTCTGGGCTTTGTTAACAATAATGGTGGTACTGGTTTCGAGTCCCAAGTCAGATGGGCAGCTTTTCGTCCTGTCATGTCAGTTTGAAACATGCCACTCCTAGCTACTAGTGAAAGAGAATATAGTACAGTCAACGTATCTTTGTATGTAGTCAACAAGGATGTGTCTAGGGTTCCATTCCTAGTCGGCACAAAATTTTCATCATGGTATTTAAAATTATGACATGTCCACATTTCGCTGCTCAACGTCTACGCGTGACTAGAAGTCAGTGTGGATAGGTGTTGGTTTCGAATGCCCATTACGCAAAACACTTTCGTCTCCTGGTTTCAGTTTGTCATCTCATTGCTGGTTAAAAATGACGGTTTCTGACGTTTCATTGTGCTTAGTTAACCATCCAATCAAGTGCTGCGTTCAAATATCCGGGAAACACAAAACTTTATGGCAGATCATTTCGAGTTTCAACTTGCACACTCTTTGTTACTTGTGACTGAAACCGTACTTGAGATATTCCTTCTTTACTTGTTAGATTGCATTCCCGGATAGTAGCGCAGTAAGAAAAGTTTCGTCGTGTCTAAATGACGCTGCTTTGTGATGCTGCTTTGTGAGGTTTCATTTACTGGAATAAATTTGAATATGCAAGCGTAATGGCTGTGTAGCGTCCAATAACACGTTTCCTGGTATTTGCATCATCGAAGTGTCAGTTTCCATCTAAACTGATGGTCGCACAGAGCAGTTGTCTCTTGTGGCCTCATGCAGTGAACATTTTGTACCGGCAAAGACTGTACCGAAAACAGAGCAGAGGAACAATGTTATGAGGACGCATTACAAATCAGGCGAAACACAATTCAGATCGTTCCATAAAGATTCTGGCGTGCAGCCGCATAAATTCAGCCTCTTCTGCTAATATTTCGGCCGAACACCGTCCCGCCATCCCCAGAGCGAGCCGAAGTGACTGACGCTGGCGCACTTGGTCCGTCCTTTTAAACCCGAGGACCGAACCACTGAATTTATGCGGCTGCACGCCAGAAACTTCATGGAACAGTCCTTACGCCGCAAAAACATCAAGAAGGACGACAACTGAGGTCGTTCAGATGATTTTGAGCATGATAGCACATGTTAAATACACTCCTGGAAATGGAAAAAAGAACACATTGACACCGGTGTGTCAGACCCACCATACTTGCTCCGGACACCGCGAGAGGGCTGTACAAGCAATGATCACACGCACGGCACAGCGGACACACCAGGAACCGCGGTGTTGGCCGTCGAATGGCGCTAGCTGCGCAGCATTTGTGCACCGCCGCCGTCAGTGTCAGCCAGTTTGCCGTGGCATACGGAGCTCCATCGCAGTCTTTAACACTGGTAGCTTGCCGCGACAGCGTGGACGTGAACCGTATGTGCAGTTGACGGACTTTGAGCGAGGGCATATAGTGGGCATGCGGGAGGCCGGGTGGACGTACCGCCGAATTGCTCAACACGTGGGGCGTGAGGTCTCCACGTTACATCGATGTTGTCGCCAGTGGTCGGCGGAAGGTGCACGTGCCCGTCGACCTGGGACCGGACCGCAGCGACGCACGGATGCACGCCAAGACCGTAGGATCCTACGCAGTGCCGTAGGGGACCGCACCGCCACTTCCCAGCAAATTAGGGACACTGTTGCTCCTGGGGTATCGGCGAGGACCATTCGCAACCGTCTCCATGAAGCTGGGCTACGGTCCCGCACACCGTTAGGCCGTCTTCCGCTCACGCCCCAACATCGTGCAGCCCGCCTCCAGTGGTGTCGCGACAGGCGTGAATGGAGGGACGAATGGAGACGTGTCGTCTTCAGCGATGAGAGTCGCTTCTGCCTTGGTGCCAATGATGGTCGTATGCGTGTTTGGCGCCGTGCAGGTGAGCGCCACAATCAGGACTGCATACGACCGAGGCACACAGGGCCAACACCCGGCATCATGGTGTGGGGAGCGATCTCCTACACTGGCCGTACACCACTGGTGATCGTCGAGGGGACACTGAATAGTGCACGGTACATCCAAACCGTCATCGAACCCATCGTTCTACCATTCCTAGACCGGCAAGGGAACTTGCTGTTCCAACAGGACAATGCACGTCCGCATGTATCCCGTGCCACCCAACGTGCTCTAGAAGGTGTAAGTCAACTACCCTGGCCAGCAAGATCTCCGGATCTGTCCCCCCATTGAGCATGTTTGGGACTGGATGAAGCGTCGTCTCACGCGGTCTGCACGTCCAGCACGAACGCTGGTCCAACTGAGGCGCCAGGCGGAAATGGCATGGCAAGCCGTTCCACAGGACTACATCCAGCATCTCTACGATCGTCTCCATGGGAGAATAGCAGCCTGCATTGCTGCGAAAGGTGGATATACACTGTACTAGTGCCGACATTGTGCATGCTCTGTTGCCTGTGTCTATGTGCCTGTGGTTCTGTCAGTGTGATCATGTGATGTATCTGACCCCAGGAATGTGTCAATAAAGTTTCCCCTTCCTGGGACAATGAATTCACGGTGTTCTTATTTCAATTTCCAGGAGTGTACATGTGCGTATGCTATGAGGCCACAAAATGTCACACACACACACACACACACACAGTTTTTTTATAGGGGTGGTGTTGCCGAGTTGGTGTTTATCTCTCACATGTTTTGAATAAATTGTTGTCTATGTGTCAGAAAGTTTGTGTCTGGTGAGGCTGAATGAAGAAAACTGCCGGTAACTGCAGTGAAATTTTTTTGCCTGCATAGCAGGAAAGTGTCTGTTTGAAAACCAGGAGATGGGATTCTTCTTGTGTGTGACGTCTGGCAGTGAAGCTGCAGACAGAGACCAGTATCAGCTGCAAGAAGCCTGTTCTGTAGTGGAGGTGAGCGACTGGTTAGGTGTTGCGTCCCGAGAGCAAAATAGCTGACTTGCAGGAATGAGTGTGACAAAATGTGGTAATGAAATTCTTTCAGAGGTTGTATAATGCTATTTGTAATGGACGATGAATGAAGATTTTCTTATGAGGGGGAGAGAACAGATTTGCTGTAATTTAATACATACACACAACTGCGCACTGTTTTGTACTGTGGGAGGGGGAATACAGTAGGTTTGTTTCAGGACAGATTTGCCCGCATCTCGTAGTCGTGCGGTAGCGTTCTCGCTTCCCACACCCGGGTTCCCGGGTTCGATTCCCGGCGGGGTCAGGGATTTTCTCCGCCTCGTGATGGCTGGGTGTTGTGTGATGTCCTTAGGTTAGTTAGGTTTAAGTAGTTCTAAGTTCTAGGGGACTGATGACCATAGATGTTAAGTCCCATAGTGCTCAGAGCCAGGACAGATTTGTATTCGCAACAGTTGTTTCCTCGTGTGGCTGTTTTCCCCATTCTGTGTGTTGTGTGTTTGTAGCAGAGAGTGGCAGTTTGTGTGTTTTGTGCAGGAGCCTCTCTGTAGAGGAGAGGGGCTGGAGGCTGCTCCTGGCGGCTGACGACGGGGCAGTGGGGGAGCTGAGGGCGCTGATCGCCGCAGGGGCCGACGTGGCGTCGAGGGGCTGGGGTGGGCAGACCGCCCTGCACTGGGCAGCGTACAGGGGAGACGTCGAGGCGGTGAGGCTGCTGGTGGGGGCGGGGGCGGCGGCGGACGCCAGGAGTGACGCTGGGTGGACGCCGCTGCACTGGGCGGCATTCAATGGCCACGCAGAAGTGGCGGCTGCGCTGCTCGTCGCGGGGGCCGACAGGGGGGCCACAACTGTTGGTGGGCAGACAGCGCTGGACCTCGCCAGGCAGTGGAACAGGTGGCGGCTGGTGGAGATGCTGTCATGAGGCAGACAGTCCAGCGAAGTCTGTGCAAAAAAACAGGAACTGAAACAATTTGTAGAAAAGCAGTTGTCATATTTTTTAAAATAAAGAAGCAAAAAACTCAATCCTATTGTGACTCACTAATTTCAGCCCTCCTCAAGTAACATAAACAACACAAATACTTTAAGCAATGCTGTAGCAAAACCCAGACAACGCCAGATAAAAGTAAAATAATTCATATAACAATGGACAATCCTCCTCTCAACAAAAATGTCTCGAGTACACTTCCAGACTAAACTTGGTAAAAGTCAACAGTTCATTGTGAACAAACACAACTGCTGTATAATATCTGATCGCTGAAAAGTATTTCACACCAGTCAGCAAGGTGCTACATCAGACTATTCTAATTTGCAACATACAGAGATTAACGCTATATCACTTCTATCACCAGAATTTTCGCTCCTGATATCAGACTCAATTTACTTCTCCACATTCAGCAAACATTCTACTCTACCGTACCTGCTGTGTTCAATAACAATGACATAGTAGTAGCAGTATTCACACCACATAATGCGACTATCATCTGGAACCATACAGTCAGTCTACATTGAACTAAACACAATGAGACCACAACGTGACACGCATACAAAATGTCAAGGAAATCCTCTCTATCTGGTACTGTTGTCTCTACTTGACGTAAAAGATTGCAACAAACAAAGTAATTCTAGCTGTATTCGAGACAGAACACCGAGGCCCGAGTTTCAGCTGACGAAAGCAATTTCGCAACGACGCACACGAGTCTCGACACTCATCGGTCACAACGGCACAGCTGAGACGGTGACGCAAGTCGTGGAGCTACAGGTAATGAAATTACACTTACTTTGACTGGCACATCGAGTAAATAAGTGTAGTGGAGAGTGTACGCCTGTCAGCTCAGCTGCTGTCACCTCACTTCATTCCCTGTGGCCGTGCTGCGGCCGCAGCTGACGCAGCTCGCCGCTCCCTGCCAGTCCGTGGCTCCTGCCACAACTGTCAGCGGCCTCTCTGCTTGTGAGGCGCCAGCAGGCAAGCGGCAGAACAGTCCGTGAGGCCGTCACTCAAACTTCACTCACAAGGTGCAGAAGAAATGCTCAGACACAACATTGCCTTCACGAATCCTTTCAACAGTAAAATTTCTTCTCCCAGACCTTCGTTATTAACGTCTACACTGTAGCAAGATTCGTCGTTTCCCACAAGCTCTTGGACCGGAGAATCGTGTTCGCTTACGTAGTTCCACGGGAAACGGAATGTCTCTGTGTTGCGTGTGGCTACACGCGGTACAGTCAAGTTCCCTGCAGCTGTGTAATAACGTGGCAAACATTTAGCTGAAAACTGTTCCTGGAGCTATGGTTTAAATCGTCCCCTGCTGCTTCATCAACAAAGCGTTTTCTTCTGCCGTGTCGTTTCTCTCCGTCATCAATCATTACATTCAGTCACACCAATATTTTCTGCTACTTTGCAACTTCCTGCGTAAATAGTATCCCAACATTTCTCAGCTGATTTAATTCTTCCGTGAGACTCTTATTACTACTACTTGAAACATACGTTTCTCCAGTTTGAAGTACAACTTTACGTATGTTTATTGCAGCTAATAATTTAAAATTCTTCTGAATGCTCCTTAGTTCAATGTGTTGCTCCCGCAGTCCAGGTTATTAGCAAGTTCAATAGTCAAATTTAATCCTGGCAAATCCTCGGCAAATGGATGCGTGGCACCTACCCACACAGACCCTCTCGTTGCCGATATTTTCTTTTAAAACTTTCCATAGCTGCCACTTTCGTTTTAAATGAGTTTCTTAGAAACAGCAGTTGTACTGGAGACAGAGGAGAAACGTCATGGGGAAGTATCGCAGTTAACTCGAGTGCTTCTTTTTGCCGCGTCTTCCCCACATGTGGCACATGTAAGCTGACGTTTCGTTGCTCTGTGTGCAACTATGACTTCCACATCAGACACAATCTTACACGCCTCCGCCGTGATATTAAACGCTCTTTGTGGAGGTAACAGAGAGCCATGTTATGCATCTCGCCGAAAGGTCGGGACGCGCCTGACGCCCTCCACCTGGCGTTGCCTGCTACTGCGGCTCACTGGAACGGCACAGCACGCTACAGCAGAGGGGAAACAGCCCAGAACTCCGTCCCCTTTCCTCGCATCGTCAAACACGCCGGAATTCACTGCTCATATCACTCAATAACCGGACGCCAAATAGTCTGAAACGTGTTCCTGTTTCAACTCGTGTATGTAAATGTCTGGTTGGTATCTGAGAAACTGGTAAAATTTATGTTGATATGTAAATGGGTTAATCTCAGAGCAGGGCAGCAGAACTGTTTAAAAATTAAATGTTGATCGGAAGTATGTGAAGCACGCTACACGATGCGAAATCACCATGCAGGAACTGGAGAATTTATTGTGATTTCGCACGCTGCGTTGATAGCTACAGTGCTGTGCTATAATGCAAAACACATTGTCCACCTTGGCACCATGATTGTTACATCGTTTCATATTTGAAATATTTTGTGGTATGTTATTAGTTTTGGGGTAATTTCTACATTTCGTGTTTTTACTGATATGTCTGTGGCTGACAGACTCCAGCTGTTCCAGCACAATATCTCTCCAGAACTGAGTCTGAATGCAGCGCTGCACGGCCCAGACCGTACATGAGAAAATCATTACGAAATATTATCTGCGCTGTACATGTTTACTTACAGCTGCACAGTAAAGGCTGATATTAGGAAAAATACTTTGTTTTTCTCGCATCTCCAGTTATAGAACAGTTCTTACAGGTAGCGACAATCTGTAGGAGACTAGAGAACAATCAGGTGAAGAAAGGTTCAACCGTAATTTCGAAAATGTAATTCAAATGACGCAACGGATATCTAATTGTGCAAAAAATGTCTTAGAGCTGAAGTGGAAAAATAAACGTAATCGATGTTGAGCGCACCGCCATCGAAGAAAATGGAAAAATTTACAAAGTAATAGAGCTAAATAACTACAAATATTCCAAAGTTTAGTTTTAGACCTCTTTCCTTTGGCAGATTCTTAAAATACAACGTTGTATGTATGTCTGTTTTCACCCCTGCAACTGAATGTAGCCCAGTCAACTGGTTGTTGTCCCATAACGAAACTGCAGAAGATCTTTTAATTACGTGTTTTGGCCTACTAAATAATAATTTCGTGGTTGCTGCCTTGTAGCAGACTGGCTTCACAACGAGAGATCCAGAAAGCCTCAAAATTTTCACTCTCTTCTCAGATTTTCGTTCGTTTCACGAAGACTATGCATTTCTCGGAGTTGAAAACCCTGAACAAAATTACAGTAGCCAAACTCTTCTACAAAACGCACCAATCAGGTCTGATTTTGTGACAATAGAGCGCGCTGAAAAACGGCGACTGCCGAAAATTCGGAACGCTCCTTTAACGGCCTTCGTCTGTTGTTCTCTGATATTACGGCGCACTGCAACGGTACGGCACGCTTCAGCAGAGGGGAAACAGCCCAGAACTCCGTTGCGTTCTTCCCATCACCAAACACAACGGCATTCACCGTATATATCTGGCGATGAAACTAAAGTGATATCTTTTGAAACGTGTTCGTATTTATTTATACTCGTCGTTTAAAGTGTCTGTCTGGTGTCTGAGAAATTATTGAAATTTATTTTGATACCGAAATATGTAAATCTCAGTGCAGAGCATCAGAAATGTGTAAAAATAAAATTTTGAACAGAAGTATGTGAAGAACACGCTACACGATGCGAAACCCAGGCTAGCCAGTACATGAAACAATTCGCCTGCGAGAGCGCAGGCGGTTTTCGATGTAATTTATATACGTTAATTGTCTACAAAACAAATGACTCAGATTAAAATGTTGGCCCTGGACACTGTTAATCTTTATCTTTAGACTTGCAAACAATAACTGTACCAAAAGTGTTTTTGTATTTATAGTCCAAGTGAACACAAAATTTAACAGATCTGAGTTTGTGTCAAACGGCTTAAAAAATTGACAAATAACACCTTTCTGAAACAATTTACCGATCTGAAACGTCTCAAATGATGTGATATCTTCACAGATGGATTCTGGTGTGTGACGGAGGATACTCTGAGTACCACAGGAGTTTCAGCCTTTTCCTGTTCCAGTCGCCAATGTGTTGTACTCTCTTAAAAAAAAGTTTGAAATCGAGTGAAAAACTTCACGTCCACAAGAGTAAACAGCTTTCATAAGTTTTAGCTCAAAGTATCAGTTCCCATTACGATTAGCAGAAGTGCCGAGCGTATCCTTCACGTACTTCCGTTCAAAATTTAATTTTTATACAGTTCTGTTGAACTGTATTGACATTGTGAAATTGCATTGTCCTCCTTTTCCTAAAAGCTCCTTCACAACTGTAGTGCACAAGGTTCATTCTGACGCTAGGCTTACTGTAACTGAGGAACCAATCGAGAACGGAGCTGAAATTCTGCCGTTTCTACTGACATGCTTTCCAAGTGTGAATGATTTTGGAACGGAGGACTCTAGAATATTCGGTTAGTAAAAGGCCGTGCCAGGTTAGTCCTCAGGGACGGTGCGAGAAATATCTTTGGACTAGTCGTCTGTTAAGAGCTCTGTCTGGTTTTTCGTCCTTTGGCGACAGACCGACGTTGGGCGGCCATTGCTCCCAGAATCCACTCAACTCGTGACGTGTTTATTACAACCGGTCCAGCGCCGTCACGCATGCAGCACGCTATAATCTGGAGAACTTGGTCTTGAATTGTTCCCACTGTCTCAACGTGGTATTAGTTAACTGCAGGAGCGTCTACGGAAAGTTCTCAGAACTAATCTCGCTTATAAGAAGTAACAATGGTCACACAGCAGTAGGGACGGAAAGCTGGGTGAAACGCGAAGTCAGTAGCAACGAGAATCTAAATTCCGGTCGAAACGTAGGTCTTAAAGAGAGGTCGACCGCTGGTGTTTAAAGCAGTGAAAAGTAGGATTACATTAGAGAGATCAGTGGAGATCCCGAATGTAAAATGATTTGTGTCAAGACAAGCGTTAAAACTGGATCAAACGTGGTGATCGGACGCTTCTATAGTCTCAGCAGCAACAGCGGCGCAACAGTTTGAGGGGAACCTGGAGAATATTTCGCGCGAATTTGCTGGCAATGTTACGGTTTTAGGTGGAAACTTTATCCTGCCATCTATACAGGGAGACTGACGTGGCTAAGAATGGTGGTAGGGCCACAGAATCATAATAAATTGATCCAAGTGCTTTACCCAAAAACTACCTCGAGCCATTAATCTGAGAAGCGACTGGTGAAGATAACATCTTAGGCCTGCCGGTAACAAAGAGACCCGAACTTTTCGAATGTGTTAGGGTAGAACTGGGAATCGGCGATCACAAGGCCGTTATAGCATCACTGAAGACGACTGTAAACAGGAATACAAAGAAAGGTGTGAAGGTCGTTGTGCTCAGCAAGAGCGACGAGAAACAGGCTTCAGACTACCTGAGCAGTCAGCACCAAAATTTCCTCTGCAGTACTAAAAGCGTGGGTGTCAGTGGAAGAAGTTGAAGAGTATCGTACAGTACGCTGTAGGATCACAGCGATGAGTATAAGGCACTGATTTCCATACAAGTGCGCCTCGGCGCACGCCGGAACACGAGAGAACAGTACAGAAATGACAGCGATCCGAATGTCAACAATGGAACTCGAGCCAAAGAAAGTGTTCTTTGTGGGAAGCGATCCACACCTGTAACATGCTGCGTTACTCTCTACGTGACGAAAACCTGCGTAAACATTCGGTCTGGTGGTTTAGGCAAAAATGCTTACGGCACTTTTATCCACGTACAAGTAGCTTCAGGGGGCGACATTTACGCCGCGGGGAAAGTCGTAGGTGGGGGCGCGACGCGGAATGTGGGCAGCGAATCCGGCCGAGGGCCGCGCATGCGCAGAAGCGGCGGGCGGGGCGGGAACAGGCGGTAGGGGCGCTGCGAGCAGAGTGAGGGAGAGAGAGAGAGAGAGAGAGAGAGAGAAAGACCGGCCACGCGACGGGAAGGCCGAAACTAAATCGGGATTATCACTTAGCATATAAAATCTGCAACAGTGTTTGGCGATTCGAGCTCCAGTTCTACTCAACAATTCAAAATTCAGCCGTGATCGCAGACACCAGCGTCCGGCTCGATGTTAATGTCACGATATTACAAAGATATTTTCCCCCGATCTACCAATAATTTCGCAGTTGTATCTCAGCAGGTTACATCTACCTAATGGCCGTATACGGTGTACTAACACTAAACGCTATTTTGATAACAGTTGTTTCACTTACGAGACAAAACGTTATGTTGCAATATGAAATTTCTTCTGCAAACGTCAGCCATACGCAGTGTCATAACAATAACAAACTACACAGTTACAAGTATGTGACATACGGACATGTTTTCATTACTCGAAGTATGTCGGTACAAAATCCCCCTGATCTCTAACGCTGTGTCCAGCACACGGCAGGCCAGCTTCCAGTCGAGTACACAGCCAGACCGCCCGACACACACAGTGCCTGCTGCTGCCGTGAAAGGAAGCAACACCTGTGCTGTCGGCAACAGACCTACAACGAATATGATTACAACGATACTACAGAAGTTGAGTGCAATTGTCAAATTCACAACTTCGTTCAGATTTGTGGCCCAGACTTCTAGAAAATTGACACAGAAAATAGGACACCCCGTTTCCATTTCTGATTTAAGTGCCAACACGAGATATTTCTGCATTATGGGCATTTTCCAATAAGCGTGAGCGTCCAGTTTAGTGGCAGTATCAACTCCTGAATCCAATCGGGGGTGGAACCGAGTGGAGTACAGTAGAAACAGACCAACACTTCACCACCACTTGCACACGTAATTTCATTGCCGCATCCTACACAATGCAGGGCGGCCATCCCTGCATAAAATATTGCCCGGTTTCGGCCGACAGTTGTGAATTCTGTATGTCTGGAGAGACGCCCACACGGCCGTACCTCTTTGAATACACCGATTCTCGTCCGCCCACCCAAGTTAAGCTACTCTGGATGGCGAGCGCCAGTTGGCTTTAGTTTTGTTTTTTCGCGTCCTCTGCTATTTCTACCCAACATTGCGGTAGGAACTGCATTACACATTTAGCATCATGTCGCACGCAATCTTCCACACCGTCGCCGTGGTGCTGAACACCATGTGTAGAGGTGACACAGCGCACTCCTGTACCCAGTTGCTGGTTGTAGCGAGGTGTGAGAGGTTACGGCAAAACACACACCGTGTTCTCCAGAACTCAAAGTAGTGCCGTTAAGTCGATCTCGTGTCGTACACAATTCGAGCCACGCTCACTGCTTACACATTACGTTATTTATCCATAGCCACAGCTACACTACGCCCAGCAAAGAATAAATCCTTACCATCACCTCATGAGCGTAATTCATGTTAAAAAAATTCTTCGCATTCAGTCTCGACACACAGGTCATGGGTAGCGCTGTGGAAGTTTCACGGCTTGCTACGGAGACTTAGTCTAGACGCCAACTGAATGCATCAAAATGAAACACGCATCAATGGTAAACACCTGTAAGGACTGTGTGAAGAACAAAATTGTTGTTAACATCCCAGATGAGCGTTTAAGTGGTGCAGTTTGTGGTTCGTTGGGACTGAAATGCTCGATAAAACAGACTGCTGGTTCTCCGAAGTGAAGAAATCGCAGGCAGTTACTCTCATAAAGAAACGGCCAACGATAGTGACGTACATGACCAGCAAATGTTTCCGAAATAAATTTAAGAGTTAAAATTTCCATGGCGCAAGTACAGCAAGTGTTGGTGTATGAGATGAAAGAACGTGTTGAGAAGTGTGTGGTAATGAATGCTTACTTATTGGTAGCCCTGATGGAAAGCAATCCGTTGAATAGGAAGATGCAGAATAACGTGAAATCCGGCCGTTAATAATCACGACGTTTAATGTACACACTTTGGACCTATTTCTATGAAGCAATAGAAAAGTCAATCAGTGACAGAAACACCATCTTGCAGGACATGGTTTCCGATATTGCTAACGATATAAGGAGCGAAAGAATTTGTGCTTCACCAAGTTGGACTACCCGCTTCGAAAACATCGCAGAAAATCAGGTCTAGAAAGATAATAAAGAAGTTAGCGAGAAGAAGGTCTTAAAAGTATATAATTCATGTTTAGGTGTTGGTACATTTTGTCTGATATGTAAAGAATAGGACCGCTGTTCACAGTGACTCTACCGTGAACAATGAAATCAGTCTCTGAATTTGCGATAAAAGGACGCTTTCATTGAGAGGCGTGAAGAGGCGGATTTGCAGTCAGTATCTGCACCCACATTTCTATACAGGGTAATACACATTATCGCTCTGGGTGGCTCAATGTCCATTGTTACCTGTGTCAATCGGCTGGAAAGTGCAGGACTTGTGGAAAGGTCAACGTTACCCACAGACAAAGTAGTGACAGACTCATCGACATCTGGAAAAATGGCAACATGAGTGTTGTCACAGTTGTAATGCGTCACGCTTTCCTTCCGTTTTCAGGAAGCAAATCCCTCTTCTTTCTAGATTTGTGTTCAGCTGAACGGAATGAAACTAAAAGGCTACAGTCTTTCCCAACCGGAATTAACCATCGAAGTGTTGCCAGAAAACAGTTCCACTCTTCCGCTAAACAGCTACTTTGTACAATCCGCGTCCTACGCTGATAACAATTAAATTAAGTTCAGCCTGTGTCACATCTGTAACGAAAAAAGTGTTTTCTATTTCTGGCGACAATTCTTTGGGGCCTTTCGTCTTGCTACGGCTGCTTACGTCCGTCTGAGCAGCTGCCAGGGAGCGCCAGGAAACAGGCGTCACTGCGCACGCGCGGCGGCGACTGCGTAGGAAGCCCGAGGTTCCTGTGAGCAGTTGCCAGCGCGTTCGTGCGCATGCGCAGAGCTGAATTCGCGTATGAGCAGTGCCTTCTCCCGCTCCTGACCACTTGAGACGCGGCTGTTAGCCGTATGAGCAGCAGCAGCGAGTAGCCAGATGGTACCCAGAAATTTTTTTTAATAATGTCAGATTCGCCCATGCGCAGAGCAAGCTGAGTTACAGTGGGGGGTCATTCTCCACTTGACCCGTGTGTATGTTTCGTGATATTGCCGGTCTCTCTTCCTTTACAGCTCCCACGTCAAATGAAAACAAAACACATTTCTGTGGCTGAGAGCCATAAAGTGAATTAACATGCATTCTCATAATCATGAAAGGATAAAATACGATAGTAGTTTCAATGTTCTGATTTTCTATTATTTCCACGTTATTAACAATCAACCATTAATGTCTTAATGAAGCTATTTCTGTCAGTTCTGTGCAGAACTTTGCTTCTATTAATTTTTTTTCCGTTGAGGCAGTTAGTTTATTCGAAACGAAGTCTTTCGTTCCGCACTATTGGCAATAACAGGTGTGAAGCTGACTAAGCAGGCAAATTTGGTCAGTAGTTTTGAACTAAATGTTTTGTTTCAAATACACACATCAAAAAAAGTTTTGCGTCACCCCGGTTCCCAGATCTCCTGAAGACAGACGTCGACTGTGGATATTGTATCACAGACACGGTCCCTTTGACTGTTCAGAGACGTCACTAAACCGTCCCAAACATGTAAACAACGATGCATGAGCAGCGCCAATTAGATGGAGCGGGTCCTACAGCTGATCAGTTTGTAATGTCTCTTGCAGCGGTCTCTCCGCGATATTTTCAGAAATTTTATAAATTATGTAACTCAGTACATATCTCGAAATATCTCTTCTTATCTTACCGATTCCTAAACTCTAATATACGATGATTATCAAAGCAAAGTAGTTTCAAGTGCATTTGGAGCGTGCATTTACTCCACGGAATAGCTCCTCTGCTGTCTACGTTTTCTCTTATGAAAAGGAGGATTCAGATCTTGCCCATCAGCCCTGAAAGAACGAAGATGTATATGTATGTATTGTTGAGCTAGTCGCCATCTTGATGAGATTCTGTATGAGAAGGAATTTAATACACGAGCTAAACTAAAGTAAGTGTGTTCGCGTGTTATTTAACTGATTATTATTGACAGCGTCTGCTTACTACGCTGTGTTGCACGGGATCAGTGGGGAACGTCTGAGTTACACTGGACGAACCTGCCGTTTTGTACGCTCAAGATATCCAGTTTATTACTTTCAATAAATGGGCTAACACCGTCTTACCAGCAGATCTCCGGTCTTCCCCATGTGGTCACCGAAAGTTAATAATTATTACAAATGTTTTCAGGAGATCGACTGACAATTTTCTTCGCACCGAGACTTCGAAATTGCTTCCCTGCGTTATACAATTTAAGTTAAGCTCAATTTAATCAGGATAGAACAGTATTGAAATGTGTGAATGTGATAAGCCTGCTTTGTGAATGAAAATTCCCTTAATATACGCATGTTTTTTACTATCCTGGTCAGTGAAGCTAAATCAGGCCGGTGTGAGAGAGGTTCTTAAATTTCAGATCCCACAAAAAATACACTCCTGGAAATGGAAAAAAGAACACATTGACACCGGTGTGTCAGACCCACCATACTTGCTCCGGACACTGCGAGAGGGCTGTACAAGCAATGATCACACGCACGGCGCAGCGGACACACCAGGAACCGCGGTGTTGGCCGTCGAATGGCGCCAGCTGCGCAGCATTTATGCACCGCCGCCGTCAGTGTCAGCCAGTTTGCCGTGGCATACGGAGCTCCATCGCAGTCTTTAACACTGGTAGCATGCCGCGACAGCGTGGACGTGAACCGTATGTGCAGTTGACGGACTTTGAGCGAGGGCGTATAGTGGGCATGCGGGAGGCCGGGTGGACGTACCGCCGAATTGCTCAACACGTGGGGCGTGAGGTCTCCACAGTACATCGATGTTGTCGCCAGTGGTCGGCGGAAGGTGCACGTGCCCGTCGACCTGGGACCGGACCGCAGCGACGCACGGATGCACGCCAAGACCGTAGGATCCTACGCAGTGCCGTAGGGGACCGCACCGCCACTTCCCAGCAAATTAGGGACACTGTTGCTCCTGGGGTATCGGCGAGGACCATTCGCAACCGTCTCCATGAAGCGGGGCTACGGTCCCGCACACCGTTAGGCCGTCTTCCGCTCACGCCCCAACATCGTGCAGCCCGCCTCCAGTGGTGTCGCGACAGGCGTGAATGGAGGGACGAATGGAGACGTGTCGTCTTCAGCGATGAGAGTCGCTTCTGCCTTGGTGCCAATGATGGTCGTATGCGTGTTTGGCGCCGTGCAGGTGAGCGCCACAATCAGGACTGCATACGACCGAGGCACACAGGGCCAACACCCGGCATCATGGTGTGGGGAGCGATCTCCTACACTGGCCGTACACCACTGGTGATCGTCGAGGGGACACTGAATAGTGCACGGTACATCCAAACCGTCATCGAACCCATCGTTCTACCATTCCTAGACCGGCAAGGGAACTTGCTGTTCCAACAGGACAATGCACGTCCGCATGTATCCCGTGCCACCCAACGTGCTCTAGAAGGTATAAGTCAACTACCTTGGCCGGCAAGATCTCCGGATCTGTCCCCCATTGAGCATGTTTGGGACTGGATGAAGCGTCGTCTCACGCGGTCTGCACGTCCAGCACGAACGCTGGTCCAACTGAGGCGCCAGGTGGAAATGGCATGGCAAGCCGTTCCACAGGACTACATCCAGCATCTCTACGATCGTCTCCATGGGAGAATAGCAGCCAGCATTGCTGCGAAAGGTGGATATACACTGTACTAGTGCCGACATTGTGCATTCTCTATTGCCTGTGTCTATGTGCCTGTGGTTCTGTCAGTGTGATCATGTGATGTATCTGACCCCAGGAATGTGTCAATAAAGTTTCCCCTTCCTGGGACAATGAATTCACGGTGTTCTTATTTCAATTTCCAGGAGTGTATTAAAAGTTCCAGTCATTCCACCAGCAAGGAGGTACACGGCTCGTGTTGTCTGTAGTTCAACCACGCCTAGACGGTCAGTACCGCGGTTCGATCGCGTCCGCATTGTTACTTTGTGCCAGGAAGGGCTCTCAACAAGGTAAGTGTCAAGGCGTCTCGGAGTGAACCAAAGCGATGTTGTTCTGACATGGAGGAGATACAGAGAGACAGGAGCTGTCGATGACATGCCTCGCTCAGGCCGCGCAAGGGCTACTACTGCAGTGGAAGACCGCTGTCTATGAATTTTGGCTCTGAGGAAACCCTGACAGCAATGCCACCATGGTGAATAATGCTTTTCGTGCAGCCACAGGACGTTGTGTTACGACTCAAACTGTGCGCAATAGGCTGCATGATGCGAAACTTCTGTCCCGACTTCCCTGGCGATGTCCATCTTTGCAACCACGATACCATGCAGCGCGGTACAGATGGGCCCGACAACATGCCGAATGGACCGCTCAGGATTGGCAACACGTTCTCTTCACCGATGAGTGTCGCATATGCCTTTAATCAGACAATCGTCTGAGAGGTGTTTGGAGGCAACCCAGTCAGGCTGAACGCCTTAGACACACTGTCCAGCGAGTGCAGCAAGGTGGAGGTTCCCTGCTGTTTTGGGGTGGCATTATGTGGGGCCGACGTACGCCACTGATTGTCACGGAAGACGTCGTAACGGATGTACGAAACGTGAATGCCGTCCTCCGACCGACAGTGCAACAATATCGGCGGCATATTGGCGAGGCATTCGTCTTCATGGACGACAATTCGCGCCCCCGTCGTGCACATCTTGTGAATGCCTTCCTTCAGCATAACGACATCACTCGACTAGAGTGGCCAGCGTGTTCTCCAGACATGAACCCTATCGGACATACCTGGCATAGATTGAAAAGGTTCTTTATGGACGACGTGACCCACCAACCACTCTGAGGGATCTACGCCGAATTGCCGTTGAGGAGTGCGACAATCTGGACCAACACCTCTGCAGGTCTCGCTGTATGGTGGTACAACATGCAATATGTGGTTTTCGTGAGCAATAGAAAGGGCGGAAATGTACAGTTTCCGGAACTCTCGGAACCGAGGTGATGCTTTCAATATATAGAACGTAATAGTAAATATGTTAACCAGATGTAATTACTTACCGAATGAAAGAAGGAGGTACTGATTTCTGTGTGTTTAAAAGCGTTCTTTCGGGCAGAGCATCTTCATTTTGCAAATAAAACGCAGTTGTGGACAGAAAAAATAGTGGCAGCGAGAAGAAATTCATAAATGTGCTGAAAAACAACAGGAGAACAATGCTATTAGTGCAGTTCATGAAGGAATCTGTAGACAGCATTGGAAATAGCAGAATGTAATGTTAAAAATGTAGCCAGTTGTAATTACTTACCAGAGTAAAAAAGGCCCTAATCAGTTCTCTACATCTGAAAGCCAGCTTTACAGCAGCGCGTCTTCCCTTTGCAAATAAAACGCAGTCGATGGCAGAGTAAGTGGCGGCACCCATAAGATGCTCATTAACCTGCTGATAAAAAGAAGGCGAACAAACCCATTGCTACATTTCATATAGGACTCTGTAGACAGCATTCGAGGTTCCAGGATGTAATATTAAAATCGTTAATAAGATGTAATCGCTTAGCAGATGAAAGACGGAAGTACTTATTTGGCCATATGTCAACACCAGTTTTCCAGTAGCTCATCTTTATTTGGAGTTAAAACCCAGCAGGTGGCAGAGTAAATGGTGGCAGCCAGAATACACAGCTTAACCTGCCGAGAAAGAGCAGGAGAACAAACCTGACACTGAACAGGTCTACTGGGAGTCTGTTATTTGCACTTCTGGGTTTTGTACGTACTACGTGTGTCTCGGACGCTGAGAGACACTTCTGAATCGCTTATTATTCGCTCGCAGTCTTTGCTCAGAGCAACTGTGTCGCTGGAAGGTGTGCTCGTTTTTGTCATCGCTGCTGGGATAAAGGAAACATTTTTTTTATTTTGTGGCACTGCAGTCGCGCGTAGTTAGAATCATTGTTGAATTAGACAGCCATGTGAAGGGAATTGAGATTTTTCATTAAAGATTGTTTAATTTTCACTGTAAGGGTTTTTTCATGTCTGTCAATTATTTTTCTAACAATTGTGAGAGTAAGCATTTGACGTAAATGTTGTCCTTTTTCAATGTTAGTGCATGTTGTAACATAAATTTCATACAATTAATAATATATCAGATAATGTAGAAACAGTTTGTTAAAGGCATATTTCACCTAAGAGCATTGTGCACATCCTCGGTCCAAGTCATTTTTGTTCAAAGGAGTCTCTCACTCAGTGGTCTGTATAACACAGTTTACTTGCTGTCTGGAGCATCGGCAGTAAGCTCTCAGCAGCTGCAGTCAGAAATTCGCAACTGGCGCGCGGAGAGCAGCAAGCACTGCGTTTCCAAGCAACTACATTACCAGCAAAACAGTTTTTAGCATGGATAGGGACTGCAACTGCTGTGTTCGGATGCAGGCTGAGTTGGCATCCCTTCGCTCCCAGCTTCAGGCAGTGTTGGCTTCGGTCACACAGCTTGAGGCTGTTGCCAATGGGCATCACTGTGGGGGTCGGGATGGGGGTTTGTCGGGGACGGCCAGCTCGTCCCACGCATCCCCTGATCGGACTACGACTGTGGTTGCCCGGGATACTGCCCGCATTGAGGCTGATCCCTCACCTGTGGTAGAGTGGGAGGTCGTTTCAAGGTGTGGCAGGGGGCGAAAGACATTTCGGAGAGCTGAACGGAAAGCCTCTCCAGTTTGTCTGACGAACCGGTTTCAGGCTCTGTCTCAGGCTGATACTGATCTTCGGCCTGACATGGCTGCTTGTCCTGTTCCAGAGGTTGCCCCTCAGTCTGCAAGATCCGGGCAGTCGCAGAGGGTGGGCTTACTGGTAGTTGGGAGCTCCAACGTCAGGCGCGTAATGGGGCCCCTTAGGGAAATGGCAGCAAGAGAGGGGAAGAAAACCAATGTGCACTCCGTGTGCATACCGGGGGGAGTCATTCCAGATGTGGAAAGGGTCCTTCCGGATGCCATGAAGGGTACAGGGTGCACCCATCTGCAGGTGGTCGCTCATGTCGGCACCAATGATGTGTGTCGCTATGGATCGGAGGAAATCCTTTCTGGCTTCCGGCGGCTATCTGATTTGGTGAAGACTGCCAGTCTCGCTAGCGGGATGAAAGCAGAGCTCACCATCTGCAGCATCGTCGACAGGACTGACTGCGGACCTTTGGTACAGAGCCGAGTGGAGGGTCTGAATCAGAGGCTGAGACGGTTCTGCGACCGTGTGGGCTGCAGATTCCTCGACTTGCGCCATAGGGTGGTGGGGTTTCGGGTTCCGCTGGATAGGTCAGGAGTCCACTACACGCAACAAGCGGCTACACGGGTAGCAGGGGTTGTGTGGCGTGGGCTGGGCGGTTTTTTAGGTTAGATGGCCTTGGGCAAGTACAGAAAGGGCAACAGCCTCAACGGGTGCGGGGCAAAGTCAGGACATGCGGGGACCAAGCAGCAATCGGTATTGTAATTGTCAACTGTCGAAGCTGCGTTGGTAAAGTACCGGAACTTCAAGCGCTGATAGAAAGCACCGAAGCTGAAATCGTTATAGGTACAGAAAGCTGGCTTAAGCCAGAGATAAATTCTGCCGAAATTTTTACAAAGGTACAGACGGTGTTTAGAAAGGATAGATTGCATGCAACCGGTGGTGGAGTGTTCATCGCTGTTAGTAGTAGTTTATCCTGTAGTGAAGTAGAAGTGGATAGTTCCTGTGAATTATTATGGGTGGAGGTTACACTAAACAACCGAACTAGGTTAATAATTGGCTCCTTTTACCGACCTCCCGACTCAGCAGCATTAGTGGCAGAACAACTGAGAGAAAATTTGGAATACATTTCACATAAATTTTCTCAGCATGTTATAGTCTTAGGTGGAGATTTCAATTTACCAGATATAGACTGGGACACTCAGATGTTTAGGACGGGTGGTAGGGACAGAGCATCGAGTGACATTATACTGAGTGCACTATCCGAAAATTACCTCGAGCAATTAAACAGAGAACCGACTCGTGGAGATAACATATTGGACCTACTGATAACAAACAGACCCGAACTTTTCGAATCTGTATGTACAGAACAGGGAATCAGTGATCATAAGGCCGTTGCAGCATCCCTGAATATGGAAGTTAATAGGAATATAAAAAAAGGGAGGAAGGTTTATCTGTTTAGCAAGAGTAATAGAAGGCAGATTTCAGACTACCTAACAGATCAAAACGAAAATTTCTGTTCCGACACTGACAATGTTGAGTGTTTATGGAAAAAGTTCAAGGCAATCGTAATATGCGTTTTAGACAGGTACGTGCCGAGTAAAACTGTGAGGGACGGGAAAAACCCACCGTGGTACAACAACAAAGTTAGGAAACTACTGCGAAAGCAAAGAGAGCTCCACTCCAAGTTTAAACGCAGCCAAAACCTCTCAGACAAACAGAAGCTAAACGATGTCAAAGTTAGCGTAAGGAGGGCTATGCGTGAAGCGTTCATTGAATTCGAAAGTAAAATTCTATGTACCGACTTGACAGAAAATCCTAGGAAGTTCTGGTCTTACGTTAAATCAGTAAGTGGCTCGAAACAGCATATCCAGACACTACGGGATGATGATGGCATTGAAACAGAGGATGACACGCGTAAAGCTGAAATACTAAACACCTTTTTCCAAAGCTGTTTCTCAGAGGAAGACCGCACTGCAGTTCCTTCTCTAAATCCTCGCACAAACGAAAAAATGGCTGACATCGAAATAAGTGTCCAAGGAATAGAAAAGCAACTGGAATCACTCAATAGAGGAAAGTCCACAGGACCTGACGGGATACCAATTCGATTCTACACAGAGTACGCGAAAGAACTTGCCCCCCTTCTAACAGCCGTGTACCGCAAGTCTCTAGAGGAACGGAGGGTTCCAAATGATTGGAAAAGAGCACAGATAGTCCCAGTCTTCAAGAAGGGTCGTCGAGCAGATGCGCAGAACTATAGACCTATATCTCTTACGTCGATCTCTTGTAGAATTTTAGAACATGTTTTTTGCTCGCGTATCATGTCATTTCTGGAAACCCAGAATCTACTATGTAGGAATCAACATGGATTCCGGAAACAGCGATCGTGTGAGACCCAACTCGCCTTATTTGTTCATGAGACCCAGAAAATATTAGATACAGTCTCCCAGGTAGATGCTATTTTTCTTGACTTCCGGAAGGCGTTCGATACAGTTCCGCACTGTCGCCTGATAAACAAAGTAAGAGCCTACGGAATATCAGACCAGCTGTGTGGCTGGATTGAAGAGTTTTTAGCCAACAGAACACAGCATGTTGTTATCAATGGAGAGACGTCTACAGACGTTAAAGTAACCTCTGGCGTGCCACAGGGGAGTGTTATGGGACCATTGCTTTTCACAATATATATAAATGACTTAGTAGATAGTGTCGGAAGTTCCATGCGGCTTTTCGCGGATGATGCTGTAGTATACAGAGAAGTTGCTGCATTAGAAAATTGTAGCGAAATACAGGAAGATCTGCAGCGGATAGGCACTTGGTGCAGGGAGTGGCAACTGACCCTTAACATAGACAAATGTAATGTATTGCGAATACATAGAAAGAAGGATCCTTTATTGTATGATTATATGATAGCGGAACAAACACTGGTAGCAGTTACTTCTGTAAAATATCTGGGAGTATGCGTACGGAACGATTTGAAGTGGAATGATCATATAAAACTAATTGTTGGTAAGGCGGGTACCAGGTTGAGATTCATTGGGAGAGTGCTTAGAAAATGTAGTCCATCAACAAAGGAGGTGGCTTACAAAACACTCGTTCGACCTATACTTGAGTATTGCTCATCAGTGTGGGATCCGTACCAGGTCGGGTTGACGGAGGAGATAGAGAAGATCCAAAGAAGAGCGGCGCGTTTCGTCACTGGGTTATTTGGTAACCGTGATAGCGTTACGGAGATGTTTAATAAACTCAAGTGGCAGACTCTGCAAGAGAGGCGCTCTGCATCGCGGTGTAGCTTGCTCGCCAGGTTTCGAGAGGGTGCGTTTCTGGATGAGGTATCGAATATATTGCTTCCCCCTACTTATACTTCCCGAGGAGATCACGAATGTAAAATTAGAGAGATTAGAGCGCGCACGGAGGCTTTCAGACAGTCGTTCTTCCCGCGAACCATACGCGACTGGAACAGGAAAGGGAGGTAATGACAGTGGCACGTAAAGTGCCCTCCGCCACACACCGTTGGGTGGCTTGCGGAGTATCAATGTAGATGTAGATGTAGATGTAGGTGAGACATTTTCATTTCACGATCTGTTTGCTACGAAAATGATCAGCGCACAGGGGCAATTTCATGTACAACATTATTTGGCAGACCATTGAAGCACAGGGACAACTTTGTTTAATTCAAGAGATTAACAGTAAAGTTCAGGATTTAATCAGTTTGCACATTTTTACAATATGAACAAAGTAACAGAGCGCATCTCGTTGGAAGACATAAGAGACACGCTATTGCAGGACAAAGAAACAGCAACAAATGAATGCATACCATCCGGTTATAAACGTACCAACTGACTCACATAATTTCACCGCAGCAACTGACTGTGGCTCTGCAGTTACACTATTTTGTGATGCAGCATGTAATAAACGCAATGCCAATAATTCTTGCTCTACGATCCCGTTACAAAGGACTAAAGTTAGAGGACCAGTTTCAGGAACAGGAGTAGATGTAAATCTACAGAGACACTTAAAATTTACTCTTCATGGCCACACATTTTATGCAGGGTTTTTGATCATCCCACATTTAATAACGGAAGTTATGCTGGGTATGGATTTCTTGATAGAACATGAAGCGATTTTGGGCTTTAAAGACTCTTCTATTCTACTATGCAACAATAACGAGCAAGTTGCATTAGAGTTTGAGAAGAGCATTTCCATCGAGGAACAGGAAATTAACAGATTGGAGCCTTTTTCGCACACAAACAATACACAATGGTGTACACAATTTTTCACTGACACATCTTTTGTTCTCGCCAAAACAGGTGAAGAATCAAAGCGGCAACAGACGAACCAAACAACGCACTGAATGGGACAGATATTTCAGCATGCCATCAATTCATTTCCTAATGATTCAACTTAGCTCTCGGCACATTTAGTTTCGAAGAACAAAAATCCGCCAGACAAAGTAAAAGATCTTGTTTCATCCCCCAAGTCACAGTGCTTACTTCCTCGTGAACTGACTGACACTGCAGTTACTAATACAAAAAAGGCAGTTGAGAAAAAGAACATGCTACAAAATAAGGTAAGTCACAGTATAAAATTCGAAGCTGGACAAAAAGTTTTAGTTGGAGCACACCCATTGTCTTGTAAATCAAAAAACAGGTGTCAGAAATTTGTATTCCTGTATAGCGGACCATTTCGGAAGATAAACACTTCCTTTCAAAAATATGGATTTTTTTTGTCTGTGAATAGCAACGTGAAGGATTGTCATTTGCTTAGTTTGATGAATTTGTGACTTTGCTTGCGCTAATGGATTTTCTTCTCATTCACAGGATAATGTAATTTCTCACTATTTTTCGTCTATAGTTAATCGACTTTATCAGAAAGAGATAATTTCTTAATTATTTTTATTCTGCACGTTGACTTTACTTGTTCATAGATATTAAATACTCTTCCTGATAGCACTTAAATTTTGCATCTAGGGCAGCTATAAGTAATTGGCACGTGCATAGGTTAAGGTTTCGTGAACACATTTTCATTTGCTTTATGTTTTGTGACTCAGAGGCAAAACACAGATGTAATAATTTCTTTTTTTTCTGCAGAAGTAAAATATTGTTCACATTCCAGTCCTTTCCCTCCCTTTAGCCTGTATCCTTATGGGCATCTACTCGAGTATATGAAAACATACACGCTGCAGAAACCAGTATTGTACGCTTGCATATCAACACGAGTGGCAGATGCATGCTCGTGTGAGAAGTAGGAAGACAGACTGCAATGTTTGCCTGTTGATACTCTCACAACGCATTGTACATGTAGTGGTTACTATATTTTAATGTTTCTATTCTCTCTCAGCGGAAACCAATTTTGATTATGATTATTCTGTCTGACATGTCACTGCCGACACAGCAGTGTATATTGTAATTTGAATATTCGTAAGAAATGCTTGTTATTCTTTATCTTTTAATCTGAGAATTCACCATATGTAGTTTTAGATAAATGTAAAAGATTTATTTTCTTTCACTGTGTTGTAACAGGATACACGTACTTTGCGAAAACAGCGCATTGATGGACTCGAGTAAAGTTATTCTCTGCACTGTGAGACAGTAGGACGTATTATGGACGTTTTCTTTGCGACGGCATGCCAAATCGATTATCGTGATTTTAGATGGCTTCACAGACAATTTGTTAAAGTGACGTGGAAGTACCTTTTGTGAGCGGTCTGGCTCTGAGTTGTCACTGGGTTTATTATGGACAGGCACAGCATCCACCGAGTCCGCCCTCAGCCGCCTCCCACACAGTCAGGGTACGCCGCTCTCACCTGGTCAGATATTACAGCGTTGTGAGTGCTGGAAGACACTTCAGCATGATCTGCATAGTGCACTGTGTACACTCGTGCCAACAGCTTCGTGTATGAAAACAACGAAAAGACATAGCTTCCATACACATTTGCTACGACAAAAAGACGACGTAATCACAGCCAGTTTCACCAGACTTTGCGCAGAGTAACTGCAAAGAAAAATGCCGTGAACGTCATTTTTTCCCACAGTTAATGACTTTACAACTAGTACACACTAATGTAGTGGACAATTTTCTTTAACTTGAGTACACTGCTTTCAAACGGAATGTAGCGCATTCTAAATACACCTGAGCACCAGTGTAATCAGCATTATATTTGGAGTGCAGCTGAGCGCGAAATGTACGATGATTTTTGCAAATTAATTTACGAGCGACAGAGCGCTGCTGCTTACAAAACTTCTTTATAGTGCATATACGCACTTAACATGTATATATTGCATATTCTGTTATCGCTATATATTTCTTTATAGTATACTATACCACTTCCTAGCTTACGACTATTTTCGTGTAATATTACGTAGACGAAGTTTTCAGTACAATCTTTGGCATGTGTAAGAATCCTCCTGCAAAATTCTGGCCAGAGAGGCTGTGAGATAGTGAAATAGATAGTGAAATAGATGTACTATGAGTTTCTTCTTCTTCTTCTTCTTCTTCTTCTTCTTCTTTAGAATAACCAATTTGGAGGGTACGATCAATCAACTTTGGCTACTCTTCATTTTATTAGATTTCCTTAGTTTTCAAATTTCCTTCCTCCTTTCAGAGTGTTGTTCCCTTTCTTGTTGAGTCCACTCTCGTCTAGTTGTTTTCTTTCCCTCCTGAAATTCTGCCTTTTGTACTGACTTTCTGAAATGTGTTCTCTGTTGTGTGTATAGTAATTCCAGCGTTTTCCATGTCCTTTTCACTATCTATGAACCATGCGGGTTTGGATTTGTAGCTACAGAGTAATGTGAATCTACGTTTGGTTAGTCTGTTCTTATCCATTCCGAATATACCTCCAAAAAACTGTAGTCTTCTCTTCCACACTACATCAGTTAGTTTTTCAGTTTTCAAGTACAGCACTCTGGTCTTAACCTATATTCAGCATTATCGTTTCTTTTAGCTCCATGTATTTTCCTTAAAATTCTTCTTCCGACCTTCTGTGAGCTCGTCATTTGCATTTCAGTATTTTATACGTTCTATGTGTGTCTGAGACGCCAAACGACAATCTTCGGTCTCTCATACTTCACGGACAGTTGTGTCGTGAGAGGAGCGCGGGAGTTGTGACGTCAGAGGCGTAGCGAGGCAGGCGCCGAGCAGGGGACTCTTGGCAGAGCAGGCGTGGAGATGGCCGTGGGCGCGTCTGAGTTAAAGTGAACTGTGTCTGGATATTGCGAGACAGGGGGGGAAGACCTGACTAGTGATTTGTAATGAAATGAGAGCAGGAAAGAGTTTGAGGGGGAATGAAGGCAACATTACTTATTTCGTGACACCGCAGTCGCACGTAGCTAGATTCACTGCTGAATGACACATCCACATCAGGGAACTTCAGATTTTTCATTAATAATTCTGTGATTTTCACTGTGAGGTATTTTTCATGTTTATTGATTATCTGTCTAACGTTTGTGAAAGTTGGAGTTTGGTATCGGTGTCGTCCTTTGTCACCGTTAATAAATGTTGTAATATGAGCTGCACACGAGTAATAATATATCAGATAATTTTTAAAAAATGGTGGTTAAAAGGACATTTCATCTACGAGCATTGTCCACAACCTCGATCCAAGTCGTTTTCATTTAAGGACTGCCTCTCAGTGATGTGTGTGAAATAGTTTACTTGCTGTCTGGAGCATCGGCAGTAAGCTCTCAGCAACTGTAGTCAGAAATTCGCAACTGGCTTGCAGAGAGCAGCAAGCACTGCGTTTCCAAGCAGTTACATTATCAGGTGACATATTTTCATTTGACGATCTGTTTGCTACGAAACTTATCAGCACACAGAGACATTTTCATAAACAGCATTATTTGGCAGATCATTCACGCATAGGAACAACTTTATTTAATTAAAGAGATTAATAGTAAAGTTCACATTTTTAGAACGATTATGCAACATGTCGCATTCTGGCAGACAATTATAATACGTTTCTCTCGCTGTTGGAAATACAGCCAAGGCTAAACAACAGGAAACTAGAACGAAATCTCAAATAGAATGAAAGGAATTATTTTAAAGGAAACTTTCAATATTACATTTCATATAGGAATCTGTACATATTATTTAACGTAGCAGAATGTGATATTAAAAATTTTAACCAGATCTAATTACTTAACAGCCGATAGAAGGAAGTACTCATTTTTCTACATTTGAAAGCCAGATTTCGTGTAACACATTTCATCTTCGCAAGAAAAAGGCTGTCGATTGCAGAGTAAATATTGGCAGTCAAAAGGAGGTCGTTAACCTGCTGGTAAAGAAGAGGAGAACAACCCTATTACTACGTTTCGTACAGGAATCTGTAGATTGCATTAATGCAATCTTATAAATGCTAATCAGGCGTAATTACTTACCAAACGAATCAAGCAAGTACTCATTTCCCTGCCTCCCAAAGCTATCTTTTGAGTAGGTTTCCAAATAAAACGTACTCGATATAATAGTTCTTTTGGAGAAACACTATTGAGAAAATTTAGAAAACGGGGATTTGACGCTGACAGCCGAACGATTCTAGTGCCACCAACATGCATTGTGCGTGAGGTCCACGAAGAGAAGATACGAGAAATTAGGGCTCATACAGAAGCATATGGAGAGTGGTTTTTGCCTCGCTCTGTCTGCGAGTGATAACAGGAGAGGAACTGACAAGTAGTGGTACAGGGTACCCTCAGCCACGCACCATACGGTGGCTTCAGGGGTACCTATATAGATGTACTACATTTCTTATAGGAGTCCGTAGATATCTTTTTTATCAAATGAAAGAATGAAGTACTCATTTCTCTACCCCTCGAAGCCAGCTTTCGAGGGTCACATGTTCTGTTTGCAGACAAAAAGCAGCCGATGGGAGAGTAAATGGCGGCAGCCAGAGGACGCTTGGTAACCTGCTGTGATAAATCACTGGAGGACAACTCTGTTACTACATTCATGTATGAATCAGTAGAGAGCATTTGAGGTAGCAGAATATAATATCCCCAACAGCCAAAGAAACCGGTACACCTGCGTAATGTCGTGTAGGGCGCCCGCGAGCACGCAGAAGTGCCGCAACACGACGTGGCGTGGGCTCGACTAATGTCTGGAGTAGTACTGGAGGGAACTGACACCATGGATCCTCCAGGGCTGGCCATAAACCCGTTAGAGTACGAGGGGGTGGAGATCTCTTCTGAACAGCACGTTGCAAGGCATCCCAGATATGCTCAATAGTGTTCATGTCTGGGTGTTTGTTGGCCAGTGGAAGTGTTTAGACTCAGAAGTGTGTTCCTGCAACCGCTCCGTAGCAATATTGGGCGTGTAGGGTGTCGCACTGTCATGCTGGAATTGCACAAGTCCGTCGAAATGCACAATGGATATGAATGGATGCAGATGATAAGTCAGGATGCTTATGTATGTGTCACCTGTCAGAGTCATATGTAGACGTATCAGGGGTTCCATGTTACTCCAACTGCATACGCCGCACACCAATGCAGAGCCTCCACCAGCTTCAATAGTCCACTGCTGACACGCGCGTCCATACCTGTACACGGTAACCCACTCGATCAGTTTAAAAGAGACTCGTCGGACCAGGCAACATGTTTCGAGTCATCAGCAGTCCAATGTCGGTGTTGACGGGCCCAGGCCAGGCGTAAAGGTTTGTGGGCCTTCGGCTCCAAATGTCCATATTACGATGACGAACTGAGAAGGTTGTTAAGGTCGAAGCCGGGGAAATATGTTATGTTGTGGCAAATCTCATCCTACGTGTTTGCTGCCAACATGAGAATTGCAATGAAATGTTTTCAGAAGACTGGTGTTTGGCCAACGAGCCTCGACGTCTTTTCAGGCGGTGACTTGCCACCAGCCGCGACGACTGGTATTCCGCAGCCACTGAGAAGCCTTCAGCCGACCGTTCAGCAAAACCCACACACTGATGCTCCCACTGACTCCCCAGACGCACCTCGTGGACTCGTGCAAGCTGACTGCAGCGCCAGATTACAAACTACTGAGGTGGAACAAAGACGTCAGTGTTCTTTGAGGCCTGACGCTCCAAATTCGTCCATAAGTAACTCCACTGGGTCAACCGTCCTTGGTTTTACCCCGGAAAATGTCACGCCAGTATCCAGAGCAGCTCAGAGTGACGAGAAAGACGGGTCGAACCGCTATTGTCGCATCATCTGCCTACGAGAATGAGGTCAAGGAACCACTTAAACTAAAGAATCTGAACAGAACAGAGCAGAGATCAGGCTGGTGGCTGGAGAAGAGAAGAAAGGAAAAGAAACATATCTTCCCTTACAGAAGAGGAACACAAAAGAAAAACAAATTGACTCTACAGAGAATGAAACATTCGAAGACGACGAAGATGCGGCATGCACATATCGCAAGGAATTGTATTGGACTCCAACTGAGGGACGGATTGCGTGACAGAAGAGCAAACAGTGGGCTGGTGACTCGTCTGCTGGCACAGGCAGCGAGGACGATGGATGCCAGCTCACCTCTAAGACGTGTCATCGAAGAAACTTAAAAAAAGAAAAGGTCGAGGTCCATTCCACCCTGTCTGGGGAGCGGAACGGCCTTGAAAACACTTTCCTAGTTGGTTGGTACAACAAAGTAATGTGCATTATTCTACTTTACTTTCGTTTGCGGAGTATACTACAAAAACGTACCGCCCCTAAGTTTCCGCATCTTGCTCCATACGTATGGCGCCCCCCCCCCCCCCCCCCCTGCCGCTGGAGCAGCGACCCGGCTCGCCCCCCGCGGTCTCAGCCACGCCGTGCTCGCCGTACGAAAGCTTTCCTCACGAAGCAGCGCAGTACACCGGCGGCGCACAGCTGCGCACGAGGCGAACTTCGGTCCAAAGCTTCCAGTTCGGCGGCCGCCGCAGCCGGCTGCTTCGTTCTCCATTCCTTGTCTTAATGTCGTCGTGTTGTGCACGCTACCTACACGCGTTCCTCACCCTTAAAAACCCTCGTATGCCTCGAATGTAGAAGAAAGAGCACAGAACGTCGTTCGCTGTAATCCAGTAAACTCAACAATATTACTTTTCTTGTCTGTAAACACAAATCTACGACCTACCCATTTTCATTGAGGACATCTTGAAGATGGAAAACTCCTGAGAGAGAAAGAGTCTGTTGCCGCGTGGGATTAGTCGAGCGGTCTAGGCGCTGCAGTCATGGACTGTGCGGCTGGTCCCGGCGGAGGTTCGAGTCCTCCCTCGGGCATGGGTGTGTGTGTTTGTCCTTAGCATAATTTAGGTTAAGCAGTGTGTAAGCTTAGGGACTGATGACCTTAGCAGTTAAGTCCCATAAGATTTCACACACATTTGAACATTTGAAAGAGTCTGTTGTCATTGTGTTTTGCGGTAGTGCTCGTCTCTCCTACATCTCTTTCACCAACACGGAGTATTTCGCCACTGCCCATTTCGTACAGGGTTCCATTCGTAGTGCCGCTCTGTTAAGCTTCGTACAGAACACACTGCTCTGAAACCTAAGATACTTTGCCTCACTTTTATCAACTCCGAATATAGCACAGAGACGGACAAGGCGTGACACAATCACTGTAACGTAATATCAAGTACCCATCTAACACAGGGGTTTCCAAACGTTTCCTCTGACGGAACTCTTCGAGAATGCTGGTACTTTTACGGAACGCCTTTTTTGTTTTGAATGTTAATGAAACTTTAAAAAATGAGAAGGATTAGTTTCATTCAGTGATTACTTCAATTTAACTCATGACTAATAACACAGTAATCATAATAAAATAGAGTGAAAATTAATATCGTCAAGGCGTTCACGAAAAAACTGGCCATGTTATAAACATTTTTTCGTGGAGCACATTTTCTGTCCTCGCGGAGCACCAATGTTCCACAGGCCACAGATTGGGCAATCCTGCTCTAAGAAAATGCTCTGTGTTGAGTGCAGGGCGAAAGAGCACCGGTTAGTTTGAGACACACTGCGAATCTGGTTGTCATCCTCAGCAAACTAACAAAACACAGTTGCACAGGTGCGTCTAATTTTGGCTTCCAGAAAGAGATTTTCACTCTGCAGTGGAGTCAGCGCTGATATAAAACTTCCTGGCAGACTAAAACTGTGTGCCGGACCGAGTTCGAGTCTCGGCGCACAGTTTTAATCTCCCAGGAGGTTTAATTTTGGCTTACTGAAAAAGACGCACCGTCCAAAATACAGGGGCGAAAAATTCATTAACTGGATAAAATTGGAGTGAGATTTTTGCCAATACGTATACTGGGTAACGTGGGACTAGTACCATCGACGTAGTTGTTTTCAAATCGACAGTTCACTTAACTTTTTTGTTATGACTGACAGTAAACATTGAATGACGTTCGCTACGAGACTGTTTTTCCCGTCCTGGGCTACTTATCGTTACAACGCAGGAGCACTGTAATAGTGTGTGTGGGTGGGGGGAGGGAGGGAGGGAGGTTTTGGTGCTCGGTTCCTGTCTGAGCTGGCTGCGTAGGGTTAACTGCCTTTGGTTTACTTCGAACCGGCGGCCATTTGTGTAGCAATTCGACATCTGCCTTACTGCCGCTACGTTACAGTGTACTGTATTAAGCGAGGTTCGAACGACGACCCCGAGCTGGCGCCCAGGCAAGTTGTGCAATGCCATTAATTCGTTTAGCAAAAGATTTTAATTGGGATGAAACTAATGCACAGATAATGACACCATTTGTAGTTGCACCGATAGCATTTTGCGTGCAACAGCATTCAGAAAAAACGTTTTTTCGGGAATTTTTTGAAACGTGCAGCTTCTGTACTTTTAACTTGCATAAATGGGTTCAAATTTTGGACGAATGTTGGTAAACGGATAACGTCAAAACGAGACAAGATACTAGGTACATCTGGTTTGAATTTCCATTTCTACATGAGCCAGTTGCTACGACGTGCTATTTTGGGCGCCCACACGCGCATCTTTACATGTGTAAGACAACGTGCGCGACTGATACGTGTGCATTTAAACCCCACTTAATGTACCACTCTGTACCTCCCGAGGTCTTTAGCAAACTAAAGAGAGACAAATACGGCGTAGTTTTATAGTTAATGCCGATTTCACTGCACTACATACCCTGCCTCTTGTGAAAACTGTGATGTAAGTCATCACACACCTCTACTACCAGCTCTCATCCCTTATCGTCTTCAGGAGTGCAGGTTACTGTCCGCTTGGGGCGCTGCCGTCGCTGTGCATAAGGAAAACGGGCACCAGTGTGGTGAGAGTAACCTGTTAGTCCACACTGTGGTTAGACAACACGCAGCCACTGCGACGCGATATACACAAATACACGTCAGGTGTGCCGTAGGATCCTCAGTGCCTTCTGATCTTCCAGCAAACGGCCTCGCCGCAGTGGTAACAGCGGTTCCCATCAGTTCACCTAAGTTAAGGGCTGTCGGGCTTGGATGGGTCACTGTCCGGGTCTGCAGAGTGCTGTTGGCAAGCGGGGCGCACTCAGCCCTTGTGAGGCAAACTGAGGAGCTACTTGAGTGAGAAGCATCGACATAGGTCACCAAAACTGGCAACAGGTTCGAGAGCGGTGTGGTCGCCACATGCCCATCCGTACCTGCATCCAGTAATGCCTGCGAGCCTCGGATGACACGGCGGGCCGTCGGAACCGTTGTGCCTTCAAAGTGTGTTCGGGCGGAGTCCTTTTTGTTCCCGTGGTCCGCAGATAAAACATCTTGACCACAAAAAATTTATCGCCAAACCATTTCGTGGAATAGCTGAATTCGTGGGAAATCACTCATCATTATTACACGCATAATAATAAAAAGATGTCTTGTATGAACATAATGTGTTCGCTTTTCTGCATCTACGAAAAATGGTCAGATGCAGGGGTGTCACGTAAGTTGGTGTGCCAAAGAGTCGGAAAGGTCGACAAACGCGGCTCTAACAAATAGTAAATCTTATTTATTCCTTTTCAGCATTTGTCATGGTTGTTCTGTAATAGACACCTGCATAAAAAGAGAATTCGAAGGTACTAGCTTTCTTTTAAAGAAATCGGTAACACGAGATTTGAATTTCAGTTCTCAGTGTGGACAAGGAAGTTTCCTCGGCGCAAAGGTAAGAATAATTCACCAGTCAGCAGGAGAGCGGAGACAGCTGTGATGGTAACCAGTTGCAGGTGCGAATTTTTGCGGTGTGAGTTACTCGCCTCCAGATCAGCTGGGGAATGTGCTGAAATGTTCGTACGTAGTCAGTGACATTTGTCTTATGCCAGTTAACATGTATGAATCACATATGTGCTCGAAAAGCAGATAGTTTTTAGCTTTCTGTCTGTCTTTGTGTCTACCTTTTGCACAATAGTCGGTATACATTACAACCTTCATAGGCAGAACCGATACAGTAACTATTGATTGTCTTTCACAACAAATAGAAAACTTAGATGTGTTGTCGCCAATGCCATAACAGCATGCCTTTCTAGTCATATCGAATGCCTTTTGTGGCTTGGGTTTTTCCGATATGCGAATCAGGAAATACGTCGTACGAATTTGATGGCACCTACTTTGATGCTGACGACATATTTATCTTCATCATACCTTGTGTGGCACAAGAATGATCTGAATTCGAAAACGCTGTACTGAACGAATCGATAGCTGTGGTGCTGTGGTGTCGGGTCGGTGACAACCAGTTGGTGCAGCAGTGCCGCCAACTATATTGTGAAGCCTGAAATGACTCTGCTGGGTTACTGTTTGTGTTGGATCTTTGCGCTACAATATCCTGACACACACAAGCGCACAGGGTGTTTCAGCAGGAGTGTTCCTTATTTAGGGATATTCTAGCAACAGTCATTCGAAGCAAAAAAGCCTTAGCAAACGTGTGCTCTAAAGCACATACCTTAAGAGCTGTGATCTCTTCTTCATCTTCGACACCGTGAAGCAAATCGCTTCTACAGCCAGCTCTTTAAGCTCTTTACTTTCCGTATTTTGAGAGGAGGTGTAAATAGCGATCTAAAAATTTCAGTATGAGGGTGTTGCTGCAAAGAATATGAAAGCCAGCATGACTCCGATGCTTGTATATAATCACCGACGTGTAAGGAAGGGCGTAGTGTGTTGATACAAACAAATGTATTATAGTGATAAATGGATGTTTCGTTATGCTTCCTTTCGAACTGTTACCCAATAATTGTAATGTGTTACGTCTCAATCGAGCCGGTAGGTTAGAAAATTTAAAAAGGTAAATGGAATTCGTGAAGTTCGGTGGCAGGAGGAACAAGACTTCTGGTCAGGTGAATACAGGGTTATAAGTACAAAATCAAATAGGGACCAGGATTAATAATGAATAACAAAATAGGAGGGCGGGGAAGTACAATGAGCATATTATTGTAGCAAAGATAGACTCTAAGCCCACACCTATCACAGTAGTACAAGTTTATATGCCGACTAGCTCCGAAGATGACGAACAGATTGATGAAATGTATGATGAGATAGAAGAAATTATTCCGATAGTGAAGGGAGTCGAAAATTTAATAGTCATAGGTGACTGGAATTCGATAGTAGGAAAAGGAAGAGAAGGGTAAGTAGTAGGTGAATATGGAATAGGGGTAAGGAATGAAAGAGGACCCCGTCTGGTAGAATTTTGCAGAGAGGATATCTTAATCATAGCTAACACTTGGTTCAAGAATCGTGAAAGAAAGTTGTATATATGGAAGAGGCCTGGAGACACTGGACTGCTTCAGGTAGATTATATGATGGCAAGACAGAGATTTAGGAACCAGGTTTTAAATTGTAAGACATTTCCAGGGGCAGATGTGAACTCTGACCACAATCTATTGGTTATGAACTATAGATTAAAACTAAAGAAACTGCTAAAGGGTGGGCATTTAAGGAGATGGGACCTGGATAACCTGAAATAATCAGAGGTTGTAGAGGGTTTCAGAGAGAGCGTTAGGTAACAATTGACAACAACGGGAGAGAGAAATACAGTAGAAGAAGAATGGGTAGCTTTGAGAGTTGAAATAGTAAAGGCAGCAGAGGATCAAGTAGATAAAAAGACGAGGGCTAGTAGAAATCCTTGGATAACAGAAGAAATAGTGAATTTAACTGATGAAAGGAGAAAATACAAAAATACAGTAAATGAAACAGGCAAAAAGAAATACAAATATCTCAAAAATGAGATCGACAGGAAGTGCAAAATGGCTAAGCAGGTATGGCTAGAGGGCAAATGTAATGATGTAGAGGCTTATCTCACTAGTGGTAAGATAGATACTACCTACAGTAAAATTAAAGAGAACTTTGGAGAAAAGAGAACCACTTGTATGAATATCAAGAGGTCAGATCGAAAATCAGTTCTAAGCAAAGAAGGGGATGCAGAAAGGTGGAAGGAGTATATAGAGGGTCAATACAAAGGTGATGTACTTGAGGACAATATTACGGAAATGGAAAAGGTCGTAGATGAAGATGAAGAGGGAGACATGATACTGCGTGAAGAGTTTGACAGAGAACTAAAAGACCTAAGTCGAAACAAGGCCTGGGAGTAGACAACATTCCATTAGAGCTATTGATAGCCTAGGGAGAGCAAGCCCTGACAAAACTCTACCATCTAGTGAGCAAGATGTATGAGACAGGCCTTCAAGACTTCAGACTTCAAGAAAAATATAATAATTCCAATCCCAAAAGAAGAATGTGTTGTCAGATGTGAAAATTACCGATCAGCTTAATAAGTCATGGCTGCAAAATACTAACACGAATTATTTACAGACGAATGGAAAAACCGGTAGAAGCTGACCTCAGGGAAGATCAGTTTGGATTCCATAGAAATGTTGGAACACATGAGGCAATTCTGACCCTACGACTTACCTGAGAAGATAGATTAAGGAAAGGCAAACCTACATTTCTAGCATTTGTAGACATAGTGAAAGCTTTTGACTATGTTGATTGGAATACTCCCTTTTAAATTCTGAAGGTGGCTGGGGTCGAATACAGGAAGCGAAAGGCTATTTACAGTTTGTACAGAAACCAGATGGCAGTTATAAGAGTCATGGAGAATGAAACGGAAGCTGTGGGTGTAAAGGGAGTGAGACAGGATTGTAGCCTATCCCTGATGTTATTCAATCTGTATATATGTATATTGTGCAAGCAGTAAAGGAATCAAAAGAAAAATTTGCTGTAGGAATTAAAATCCATGGAGAAGAAATAAAAGCTTTGAGGTTTTCCGATGACATCGTAATTCTGTCAGAGACAGCAAAGGACCTGGAAGAGCAGTTGAACGGTATGGACAGTGTCTTGAAAGGAGGATATAAGATGAACACCAACAAAAGCAAAACGAGGACAATGGAACGTAGTCGAATTAAATTGGGTGATGCTGAGGGAATTAGATTAGGAAATGAGACAGTTAAAGTAGTAAAGGAGATTTGCTATTTGGAGAGCAAAATAACTGATGATGGTCGAAGTAGAGAGGATATAAAGTGTAGACTGGCAATGGCAAGGAAAGCGTTTCTGAAGAAGAGAAATTTGTTAACATCAAGTACAGATTTAAGTGTCGGGAAGTCGTTTCTGAAAGTATTTGTATGGAGTGTTGCCATGTATGGAAGTGAAACATGGACGATAAATAGTTTGGACAAGAAGAGAACAGAAGCTTTCGAAATGTGGTGCTACAGAAGAACGCTGAAGATCAGATGGGTAGATCACATAACTAATGAGGAGGTATTGAACTGGGGAGAAGAGTAGTTTGTGGCACAACTTGACTAGAAGAAGTGATCTTTTGGTAGGACATGTTCTGAGGCATCAAGGGATCACGAATTTAGTATTGGAGGGCTGCGTGGAGGGTAAAAATTGCAGAGGAAGAAGAAGACATGAATACACTAAGCAGATTCAGAAGGATGTAGGTTGCAGTAGGTACTGGGAGATGAAGAAGCTTGCATGGGATAGTGTAGCATGGAGGGCTGCATCAAACCAGTCTCTGGACTGAAGACCACAACAACAATGCATAATTCAATTCCTTAAGCAGAACTGGGAGAATTCAACAGCTGAACTCAAACCGTACGTTTTCGGCCATAGGTTTTTGTGCAAAATATTATGTACCCACTCCTATCTACAAGCCCTAGAAGTTTGGAACAGGAATTGCAGAACACCGCGTAGCTCAATGCAATTACTAATCCACGATCGCATTTATTCCGGTAGTTCCAGATTTTTAGTATGTTAAGCTGTAAAGTCTAAGGTCTCGACATTAGAGCGGACGTGTACATGTGCACATTCGAAAAACCAGCCGAAATCGCGACAAAATCTTTTTCCCTATATGTCTACGTTCCAGTGAAAATTTTGGTAAACGCAGCGTCAATAAATTGTGTAGAGCATTTTTCTACAAACTTGCATATATGATTTTTTCTCTCCCTTATGGGTTCCTAGATATTATGCCTTAAAAATACGTATGAGTTAGGAGAAACACGCATATTTCACGAATAGGTTTGATTTGTCCTGAGTAGTTCCTTCCAGGGAAATTTTGAGAAAAATTAAGTGACAACAATGTAGTACAGCATAAAATATCCATAACACTTATAAGTTGCAATGTGTTAATCCCGAGCCTTTGTTAGAAATGCTGAGATAAGGGAAAAGGGAGAAGAGCAGATTGTTTGTCTGAACACCATTTTAGTTGACATGTTACAATTATCGGTCGGTAACATCCCAAAACAACGTTACTACATTTCAACTCTTGTTTTTCTGCGAGTATTAATTGAGACACGACGTTTTGTTAATCACTGCAGACAATTTTCGGTAGCTGTTGTTCCAGAGTTATGGGCGTTCAAATTACTGATTAAAACTGCTGTATGAATCGCTGGTGTGTTTTGTGACCAATTACTAGCAACAATTGCTAGTGACATTGCCAACGAGGTATTGCTCACGTGTAGCCTGCTAGATGAACTCGTCTTCGGTGAGCCTATCAGATAACAGGATACACAAGTGTGTAAGTGGTCACGGGTAAGTGATGCTCACTGCTGTACGTTACATATCAACAAAATGAAACACAGCATTAATCAACAACGATCACAGCTTTTCAATGATATTTCCGACTTCTGACTGTACAAACGTTCTTATTCTATATTGATGTCATTATTTTGGCCGTAATTCATTATCAGGTTCTACAGTGTTGGGTATAGGTAGACATCGTTAAGTGAAGTCATTGTCAAGATCTATTGAAATGGATGTCTCAGCGTATAAATAAGTGCAAAATCGTCTGGATATATGATAGACAGTCATTAAACAACAGAACCACAAAACGAACATCAGTAAAGTAGTTACATATGTAGTGAATTTGGTCTGAAAATATATTATGGAAGATACTGGTTGACTACTGGCCAAAGATAAATAGCAGTGGCGGTAAGCCGATGTTGGATAACCCATGTTCATGGGAAGATCATAGGTACATAAAATCATAAATGTTTGGAAGAACTATGTTTTCTGTGAATACACTTACAAATACATCTTTGGAAGAACAGTGTTATCTGTCACCACAAGATGTAAACAATATGTTTACAGCATGAAAATATGACATCTTGCAGAAAGGAATACCCACATCATATATAGGTTTAAATGAGAAACATGTCCATGTGTCATACATGCCATAGTACAGAAAATTGCGAAATTTTGCCTTTAAGATATTTTGCGTTGTAGCCAATATGTTGCAGGCCACTATAGTGTGAGGCTTATGGCCTGAATGCCAAAGTCGACAGCGAAATTAATCAACATATCAGCAGCTCGAATTCGCGCAGTCTGTTACTATTTCAGTTCTAGGGAGATGAGAAGCCAAGATAATGTGGTTAACGATGTGAATTACATTGGCACAAGCACAATATAGACACTTTATTTAATGATACACAAACAGAAAAAAGCAATGAATACATTCTAGTGTCCGATTTCACCCTCGACTTTGGCCACAGAGTGAGCATTCAGATGTACAGAATTGATTTTCTGTTGTCGACACACATTGCCACAGTGGGCACGTGATGTGGGGGTGGCGTACGTTTGTCCGTAAAACGTCCCATAAATTTTGAATGTCACCATATCGTTAATACACATAGATTCACTTCGTATGTGCTGTGTATGAGGGAGAGGCGTTTTGTAGACGCCATAACAATTTACATCTGATACCTGGAAGAAATTGTTCTCTTAGCTGTGATGAGCAATATGAGCGGGCATCACGTCACAGAACCGTCACGTCAGCGTGTGTTCACATTGTGGAAATACAGAAGCGTCCGATCTTACCCGTCGGCTTTGACCCATGACGTCACAAATGTAGCGGAAACGACTATAAACGACAATTCCAATACGGCGGATATAAAAACATCGCATACGTATTATCCAATATGGCGGATATAAAAACATCGCATACGTATTATAAACACTGAAATACACAAGTTTCACAAAAAGCCTAATGACTCTAACGGGACAAGCGTGGGAAATTGGGAGTTTTTGGGTGGGGACAAACTAAATATACACAAATGTAGCCACCGACCGCCATACAAAACCACGCAAAACAACGAAATAAATCAACATCACAAAACTGACCAAATACCAATAAACACATTCCTATCCAGAATCGGACACTTCCCTTGACCTATGTAGCTCAACAGAACCTACCGATCACATCCTCCAATACAAAAAAAAAAAACGAACACTTCCCTTACACCTACATACATCTACAACAGCTCCCAATCACATAAATTACGATCGAACACTTCCGTTGACCTATATAGCTCAACAGAACCTACCGATCACATCCCCCAACACCAACCTAAAAAACCAACACTTCCCTTACACCTACATACATCTACAACAACTCCCAATCACATAAATTACGATCGAACAAAGATAATAATAAACAAGTGGTACTCGAGGCCAGGCAGGGGGGGGGCTGCGCCCCCCCCCCTCACCCCCCCACCCCCCCGCCAAAAAAAAACCTCCCAACCTAACCTCGTATTCAGGGCTACGCTACAGATCAATGTGTAGGTCCCTAACGTCACGGGTCAAAGCCGACGCGTGAGATTGGATGTTTCTGTTGACACAAAACACACATCAAAAACAAAAAAAAACGGAACTTACCTCAAAAAAGTTCCAGCCCCACAAACTAGATTGGCCACCACAATCACACACAAATGCACCCTAACTAACCACTTTCGGCCTATACATTTTACCCACAGCCCTTAAAAAAACCCGAAAAATGCAATAGGCCTCTGGGACACTCTTCCGCCAACAGTACTCATCTAAATGAGACTGAAGGTTGGAAGAGCGCCTCTTCCCCCTCCCAAGAACTGACTTAACCGCCCCCCACATCCCCTCAATTGTGTTAGTGCAAGCCCCAGTATCATAATTCTTAAATTCTAGACTGTGGTTCACTACTAAATGATTAAATCCCCTGTCACCCAACCCCCTATAAGAAGAAAAAGCATCAGAAACTATTGTGGACCCGGCTCTACATACTCCTCAATTAACCCCACTAATTCAGCCTTCGACCTCCCCTCCACAACCCTAAAAACACATTCAGTACCCCCACCCCCGTGAACAACAGCCCCCCACACCCAAAGACCAGCCACAGACTTCCCCCTCCCATACTTCCTTTTACCAAACTGCGACTCGTCCACCTCCACAAGCACCCCATGCCCACCCAACTTACCCCTGTACTTAATAAATTCCGAACACACTTCACGACAAAAGGAATACCAGTCTAAAACAGTCCTCTCACTCACACCAGTCTCAAACGCGCAAAAACTCTGTGGGCATCTATAACAAAAATAATATGTAATAAGCACAATCTCACGCATGCCCAATCTAGACTTCTCGAACCAGGTACCACGCCTTATAGAACGCCATACGCCATCTTTCCGGCAACACCACATGTATCCGTCGCTGGTCCGAGAGGCCGGAACTTTAACCAATTTCATCGCCTCAAGGCAAAGAGAACACTTAACAACTTCGGCGATTAAACCGAATAGTTGTAAGAACTTGATAAGTTGTAACGCTGTCTCACCCATCATCGCCCTCAACCGAACACTATTAAGGCGGTCTTTCATATCCATTCCTAAACAAAAAACCACAACCAAATACACTCAATAACAAACTCACCCGACATACAGCAATGAGCATTAAATTAAAACAAACGAAAACCATGAACACACCACCAGAGAGCACCACAAACAAAAACAAGACTAAACTCCTCGCCGTAATGACGTCACACACCACAACACGCTTACGTCACGGGTCAAAGCAGACGAGTAAGATCGGAGGTTTCTGTTGACCCCACATTGTCTGTCACGTCATGTAACGTCAATTCACTTAGCCCGTGTCAGAGTATAGTATTGCAATTGAGGAACTGAGGTTATTAGTGGCCAAAGCAACATTCATAACGTATGTTCTCGATCAGTTCTGTTTGTTGAAGTGATAAGACGTGAAACAACATTTCAAAACATCGACATTTCAGTGCTATGGGAAAGTGGGCGTCTGTTCTGTTATTGTCAAACCTAAATAATTTTTGGCGTTCAGATATCTCACATTCCTTGTGTAAGAACATCCACTGAAAAAGCATCCAAGTCGTCATGGAACAATTACAATTTGCCACAAAAACAAAGTACAATAATGAAATAAAGGTTAAGAAGACACGAAAGCACAATATGCACTACTATAGAACTAGTGAGCGCGGAAAAATGGGTTAACTTACGATGTCAGCAGACGATGATACCGCTGAAACTTTCTTCCCAGGAAACCTTGACCTGCCGTGACGAGACGTGAGTGTCTGTTGTCGACTTGTCTGAATGTCGCCATTTGAAATACATTGTGGAACGTTTTGACTTGACGTGACGGGACTTGACGGCCAAGGCGAACTGGTCTTAAAAAGAATCATGTCGAGATCACGTGACAATTTCAGCTTAATTTTGATAACATGCGCAGCACGCAGTGCACACTCCAGAGACTTTTCTACTCTATGGCTTTGACCGACGTCATATGTAAGTCACAGACGCTACATCTGAAGGCAATGAGGTTTATTCCTAAACCAAAGAATGTATCACAGAAAATGAAGATAATACACATACATACAATAAAATTTCATAGCAGCTCATGCGATTAGTTAAATAGCCATAAGTTATATCGCAAAGAAATTGAGGTACAAAAAAGAAAGTAACAACCGAAAAAAACATACATCCATCAAATAAATTATCATCACAGTTAATGCGAGTAAGTGAAAGAACCATAGATGGCCTTTAAAGTCCACTACAATATCACTCGTAGTAAACCCTTAATCTACATCTACATCTACACGGATACTTTGCAAATCACACTTATGTGCCTGGCAAAGGGTTCCTCGAACCACCTTCACAATAATCCTCTAGGTTCTGCCAAAACGAAACATGTCTTTTTTTTAATGATGTCCGCCCCAAATCCTGTATCGTGTCAGTGACACTGTCTTCCCTGTTTCTCGATAATGCAACATGTGCTGCTCTTCTTTGAACTTTCTCGATGTAGTCCGTTTATTCTGTCTGGTACGGATCCCACACTGTACAGCAGCGCTCCAGAAGAGGACGGACAAGCGTGGTGTAGGCAGTCTCTCTAGTAGATCTGTGGCATCTTCAGCCAATAAAACGCAGTCTTTGGTTCACCTACCCACAACATTTCCTATGTATGGTTTCCAATTAATGTTGTTCTTAATTGTGATTCTTAGGTGTTCAGTTGAATTTACAGCCTTTAAATTTGACTGATTTATCGTCTAACCGAAGTTTCACAGATTACGTTTAGCACTCATGTGGAGAACCTCACACTTTTCATTATTTAGGGTCAACTGCCAATTTTCGCAACATACAGATATCTTTTCTAAATCGTTTTGCAAATTGGTTTTGATATTCTGATGACTTTATTAGATGGTAAATGACAGCATTATCTACAAACAAGCCCGCCGGAGTGGCCGAAAGGTTCTAGGCGCTTCAGTCTGGAAGCACACGAGCGCTACAGTCGCAGGTTCGAATCCTGCCTTCGGCATGGATGTGTGTGATGTCCTTAGGTTAGTTAGGTTTAAGTAGTTCTAAGTTCTAGGGGACTGATGACCTCTGAAGTTAAGTCCCATAGTGCTCAGAGCCCATCTACAAACAACCTCAGACGATTCATCAATTGTCTCCGAAATCGTTTATATAGATAAGGAAAAGCATTACCTTGGAAAAAGGTGGAAATCTTTTCCGTTTCAATCGATGAATTAACTCCAATTACTACGAACTGTGGCCTCTGTGACAGGAAATGACGAATCCAGTCACAGTCCAGCCTGTGAGGATATTCCATAAGCACCCAATTTGACTAGAGGCCGCTTGTGAGGAACAGTGTCAAATGCCTTGTTGTTGTTGTCGTCTTCAGTCCTGAGACTGGTTTGATGCAGCTCTCCATGCTACTCTATCGTGTGCAAGCTTCTTCATCTCCCAGTACTTACCGCAACCTACATCCTTTTGAATCTGCTTGGTGTATTCATCTCTTGGTCTCCCTCTACGATTTTTGCCCTCCACGCTGCCCTCCTGTACTAAGTTGGTGATCCCTTGATGCTTCAGAACATGTCCTACCAACCGATCTCTTCTTCTAGTCAAGTTGTGCCACAAACTCCTCCCCAATTCTGTTCAATACCTCCTCATTAGTTGTGTGATCTACCCATCTAATCTTCAGCATTCTTCTGTAGCACCACATTTCGAAAGCTTCTATTCTTTCTTGTCTAAACTATTTATCGTCCATGTTTCACTTCCATACATGGCTACACTCCATACAAATACTTTGAGAAACGACTTCCTGACACTTAAATCTATACTCGATGTTAACAAATTTCTCTTCTCCACAGACGCTCTCCTTGCCATTGCCAGTCTGCATTTTATATCCTCTCTACTTCGACCATCATCAGTTATTTTGCTACCCAAATAGCAAAACTCCTTTATCACTTTAAGTGTCTCATTTCCTAATCTAATTCCCTCAGCATCACCCGACTTAATTCTACTACATTCCATTATCTTCGTTTTACTTTTGTTGATGTTCATCTTATACCCTCCTTTGAAGACACTGTCCATTCCGTTCAACGGCTCTTACATGTCCCTTGCTGTCTCTGACAGAATTACAATGTCATCGGGGAACCTCAAAGTTTTTACTTCTTGTCCATGGATTTTAATGCCTACTTCGAACTTTTCTATTGTTTCCTTTACTGCTTGCTTAATATACAGATTGAATAACATCAGAGAGAGGCTACACCCCTGTCTCACTCCCTTCCCAACCACTGCTTCCCTTTAATACCCCTCGACTCGTATAACTGCCATCTGGTTTCCGTACAAATTGTAAATAGACTTTCGCTCCCTGTATTTTACCCCTGCCACCTTGAGAATTTGAAAGAGAGTATTCCAGTCAACATTGTCAAAAGCTTTCTCTAAGTCTACAAATGCTAGAAACGTAGTTTTGCCTTTCCTTAATCTTTCTTCTAAGATAAGTCTGTAACAATATAATGCTGTAACAATGAAAAGACTTTGCTATTAGATTCAGACGCATCCGACCCACCTTACATTTCAAGGCGGTGGGTGACTCTGTACTGTTGATGAAATGAAATAAAATGAAATGATCGATTTACTAAGCAATGCGAGAAGTATAATGTATATCAATTGTTGAGGAACAGGTAATGTGACAACTCGTAGGCCTGTGAGGCAGGGCTGTCTGCTTTCAGTGCTCGTGTATGTTTGAGCCTTGTTCTTCTTCTTCAGAAGGGTTCAAAAGTCAGTAAATGGAATTTCAGTAGAAACAAGGAAAGTAACGTGCACAGCATTCGCTGATGATGTGGGCCTCTCTTTAAAAGACGTATCTGACTTTCGTCCAGTGCAACCTTTATTCTCTACTGCAACAGGCGACAGGCGCGACGACAAACTGCAGCCACAGGTTTCCGCTGCCCACTGTGTGCTGCACTCCGTACCGCCAGTCGCCTCGGAGCTGCGCCGCCAACACATTCAGAGTGCTCGGTGTGCAGATGCCATACACGGTGGCACTGAACTGGCTGTGAATACTGACTACTGTCAGGGCTGTGACGAACAGACACGCAATACGCGAGCTGAACCTAATTCAGAAATCAGAGCTACCCAGCGTCTTTCTGGTGTCGAGGGCCTGGTACGTCGCCCACGTGTTGAACGTGTCGAAACAAATGGACAGGGCGGTTAACCAGGCTGTAGTCTGAGTTTTGTGGGGGCTGAATTTCGATGCTGTTCGACCACTCAAGTCTGACTTTCAAATGCTTTCACCAGCCTGCCAGTTATCCAGCACTCGCTTTGACTTATTTCCTCCACAACAGTTCGTCCGTAAGCTCCAGGAGATAGATATTAACTACAGCTTTCGTTGTTTATATCGAAGCACTGGTCTGAACGAAACAGTCGATCCACAGACCTGCCGTCGTGTGTCGCTGAGCAACTCAGGGCCACTTATTTAGCCGAGTGTCTGTCTTAACCTCTGTGGATGTTCAAAATGGTTCAAATGGCTCTGAGCACTATGCGACTTACCTTCTGAGGTCATCAGTCCCCTAGAACTTAGAACTAATTAAACCTAACTATCCTAAGGACATCACACACATCCATGCCCGAGGCAGGATTCGAACCTGCGACCATAGTGGTCGCTCGGTTCCAGACCGTAGCGCCTAGAACCGCACGGCCACTACGGCCGGCTGTGTGGATGTTTTCTCGCATAGTGGAAACGGGGAAAGTGCGGTACCGGTGTCTGCGTCTGTACCGAAACTGACAGCGCCACGTCTCGTTTCGTCTCGCCTCAGAAACGTCCAGACACGGAGGTAGAAAATACGTTAAGCATTTCGTACCGTTTCAGACGCAATCTCACTCACCGCCGCCGTGATAAGACAGCGCCATCTTACACGCTGTCGCCGTAGATTGGACACGTTCCCCACACCCTTGTTCTGTTGTTATCTGCCGTTGCGGCGCTTTGGGACGATACAGCGGTCATCAGCAGAGCGAAAACATCCCAGTTCCGCATCTCCGTTACTGCCGTCGTCAAACACGCCGATGTTCACCGTAGACACCTCCTCACGAAGGGGACGTCACATACTGCCTGCATTTCAGTTGTGGACACCGAATATTTCTGCATTATCGGCATCTGTCTAACAGCGCGTGTATGGCATTTAGCGACAATATCCTGAATCCAGCTGTGTCTTATGACGGATGTGCTTGTCGACCGCCACAAACACACGTGAGAGAAAAGCCAAGTAGCGTTTTCTGGTACATCACGCTTCTTATCTCGATATTGTGTCGGTGTCTGTGCTGGCTTAAGCACAAGTCATAGCTCTTTACTCCGTGTAAAAATCGCACATGGCGGATGTCACTTCTTAAAGCATAATGCCACACGTGACACGCACTCTGAGGAAATGGCCAGAAGGCTACGTGCTTCCCGCCAAACCTATTCTGCGGAAGCGGCCACCTAAATGAGCCACAGTCCAACAGCGACAGGTATCCATCGAATTGCTGCAACTCTGTCGTTTACGAAAAAAAAGAATTGTCAGGGCACTGTTTGAAAAGTCTGCTGGTGTTCCACCTGGCCAAACGTAACAAGGATAGTTATCGCATTAACATTGCGACTCTTGGAGAAAGTAGGTTAATTCAATTACTACATGTGTGACACTAATACAACAAAGTCAGTTGTTGAAATCAGTACTTGATTCCATGTATAGACAATGTGACTGTCTAATCCACTTGGTTTCGAACCTAAACACGGCAAGAATAGATGCATGCTCCGTGTATCTCTACGGTCGAACACATGATACGTGGTCTATGTCCACAGTTCCACATGCGCCAGCGAGCGGCGTATAACGCAGTCAGGCACCGTAAATTAAAGCCTTGCTGGTCTGCGTTCTGCCGATCGGCGCTGCCCAGCGACGTGACAATAATATCTGTGACACGAGCTTTTTCCTTGTCGTCGCCTTTTCAGTGAATTAACAGATCGTTTTTTATCTGTTACCGTTTAACGAATGCAATTTGTACAGACAGAGCGTGAACAGTTAGATCCATTGCACCGAAGTAAAGCAGGTCCTCGCACTGAGTTTGAATTTCGCTTCCATAAAAAACAGATGATGCTGTCAACTTGATTATTATATGTTCACAAGCAGTGGCTAGAGACAACGTATCCGCTAATCCTACTTAGATGATTAAGACTTCGCCTTGACTCCAGAGCAATTTTTCTATCCATTATATATGTCTTCAAAACCATGGAGTCTAAATACGTTGCACCCATTACAGCTGTTCCTATTCCGTACAACGCGTGTCATCCAAGTGAGCATAATAAAAGTATCACATGTGTTAATTGGCTAGGATAAAAACATTGTGACGATTTCTACACATATTTTTCGGGAGATTTTCTCACAGAATCGCCTCCATCTCAGAAGCGTAGAGCTGGAGGCAGCTGAGACAGGAGGCCATCCACGAATGTGCGGAGTGCGAAACAGGAAGTGTGCGGGTGCGTTACAACGGAGAGACTGGCCAGCGACCGTCAGTGTGAGCCACATGTGGGAGTGGACACGCATCTGGCAACTGGAGCGATACGCGACGCTGTGCTGTGGGTTGATTTTATAAATGTAGTCGCCGCGTCAAGTATGGATTCACTCTCATTTCGGTAATGAACTCGTGCATGTAAATTTCTTTACCGTTCTCATTTACTTCATATAACCGCCAATGCTCGCGGGAGAGTTAAAACTCCCAACATTCCGCGGAGCAAACAGCAACAATCAGTCGCTGAGGCAGCGACAAAGCTGTGTCGGTTGCAGGAGACGGAGGGTTAACGAAAAAATAAATTCAACTTTTACATTACTACTACCTGCACTTGCGATTTACATCTAAATGTGCTCATAATCGGTACACGTTAGGTATGCGGGTCTGATGCTGCTTTCGCGATGCGGGAACGTAATTTAAGACATACGGACGTCTTTACTCAAAATGAAAGGAAATTCACAGAAAATGTACGCATGACCATAGTCTCTGGACTAGCCAGTCTTCAGGATGAGAACAAGAAAAAATTAAAACATTACATACACTTTTATCATACTTAGCCGACATACCAGATAGTACTTCTTTAGAAATGAAGAAAATCACAAGTCCATGTTTAATGTTTGAAGATGTCTTAAAAGACAAAGTGAATGAAAAATGAGTCAAAAAATTAGTCACCACTTAATTAACGTAAGTATGTCGTAGCAAATGACATAATGATAGTCGAATTCTCAAGAGTCGATAGAAACTGCTGGAAATGGCAAAATGACGGAATGCGTTGGTAGCAACGTACAACTTTAAAATTACGTAGACGGTAAGTACGTGAAAGAAAATGCGATACGTTTAACCATGGTGTTACTATGTAAGATGTAAAATATCTTTCTTGATTACAAAAAGTCCTCAAGCGAAGTTGTAAATATATAAATGTCGTGACAAAAGCGTCTGTCATATTATTATGGGGCAACATATGAGCCGCTACAGCATCGGTATTAATGAAACGAGAGACAATGCACCATTGGTCAGTTCCCAATGCACCGACAATGAAACACAACTTAGCCCAGTTGCCCTCATTTGTTGTATTTATTTAGTTTTGACTGAAATGTGGTGAATTTTGCCTCAAGTCGTCCATGTAGGTATCTAATACCTGCTACCCAGCAGTCAAGATGAACGGTACGACACAGACGAGGACAACACGGAACACAACATTCAGGTGAGGAAAATTTCGGAATCCGTTTTTCTCTAACCATGTGGTTATATGTTAAGCATTAATCGGCTTTGCTAGGGTCATCAAACGTCGATGTCCCGTGAATCATAATTTTTACGCGCATGGTCTCTGCAATACAGCTGTCCTTGACGAAGAGAACCTATCAGTCTTTGTGTAATATGAACGGGAGACATTAACAGACAGTGGAGATCACGGATTCCTGACAGACGCCAGTGAAATCACGATGCGGTGGAAGGCGAGGAAGGAACTGCGGGTAGATGGATGTTCAAAAGTCTCGTGCACGGCCATTGAAGCGTTCATAGCTGATTTGTTACGTGATCAGGATTACGATTGTTGTGGAAAGAAGTGGAAGATGGGCACTGCTGCAAACACATTTCACTAAAGAGCATCAGGCGTTTAGGCACGGCGACAAAACTTGTCAGAGAGTGAACACACAGTCACACCGCTGTGCACAGAGTCAGGGGGTGTCTCGTCACCGGCCACTGTTTGCCGGAGCCCTCGCCACTAAGCGAGAGGCTTGCTGTGGTCACAAGCACATTTCCAGGATAGGTGTCACAGAGTTTGCGTGATAAGAGAGAACAGCTATTGGCAGATCGGCTTGGAAAGACTGCCCTATATGCTACGTAGTAGCAGTCCCTTCTGTTTGATGTTCAGAAAAACGGACTGAGTACCAGATACGCTTCCCTACGGAAGTATATTACTGGGAAACCGGAGATTCGAATACTAGAGAACAATTCTATCATCGTAAATGTCCCGCAGATGGGTTTCTCTCATATTGGGCAATGACTTCGAGATAGTCTCGTAGATAAACAAATCGCGCCGATTTGTGGTACAGCTTTGCGATGTCGACTGTTGAAACACGACGGATAGCACGTTTATTAAGCGGAAATAGAAATGACAACTTTGTTTCGTGGTCATTCAAAAAGATTGTGGGATTGTGTTAATATATACCAAAAACGTAAAACCGACTACGGTAGAATTTCGAGATGTAAGGCGCCGCAGGAATATTATTAGCATGTTGCCAACAGAGAGCACATGATCCGTTTGTATAGGCGAACACAAGCTGTACTCTGGTGAGTTAGACACGATCGGAGAGATATCGACCATTTAGACACTTTCAAAGTGAGTTAATAGCTGTGCTACAAAAAAAAAGTGTCATATTAAACGGAAAAAAATCATCTCTTCAGAAAAGCATGGATTTTTGTAGAGAAATGAATGTATTATTGTAGTGAGAACGAAAAGGCCAGGCTCACTCGATTTCAGGGCTAGGATATGTCGCAGTGCAGAACCGTTCGTAATGATTGAGAAGCGAGTCTGTGCGTTATGACGTCACCATAGTGTATCGGCAAGAGACGACTGCCGTGGTCTTTAGGTAATGAAGTAGTGTCACAAAGAAGCTGCAGAGCTACTCTTTAAGCTCTTAATAACACTAGATAAAATAATAACAACCAATTTTCTCTTTCCGTTATCATCACAATTGTAACACTCTTTTAATATGTGGCCGGAATATGTAAACGGCCACAGCGCCACGTCGCAATAGAAGATGCCATATTAAGAAAAACATGTCAAGCAGTCAGCTCGTAAAACACATGTTTAGGCCATAATAATTATACATAAGCGACAGAGTTGCAAACGGTTAGATACACATCGCTGCTTTTAAAGCTAGAGCCAAACAAAAAACATGCCCCTGAAATTCCTTAACTTCCTAAAACGACGGAATGTTTAGGGTGCCAAATGCATTTTCTTAGTGTGCCAATAACAGTCCAAGGTCTGTCGATTCTAGAATACATGTAAACTATCGTAAGTAGCTTTCTAGATAACCAAATTCGTCTCCAATGCTGGTGTGAACTTGTTTGCACTTGTTGATTATAGTGACTGTTTACAAATTAATACAGTAGGAAATACAAATTGAACTGCCACATCAGACTCCTCCTTCTGACTGACCTTCTTGTCTGACATTTTTATTAAATCGACAGAAAATACCTCTTCACTTATGAAAGGGTCCTGTAGCCACCTTTCATTGCCAACTCTCGTAGTGGTCAAGTCGGCAAAGAGGTTCCCGCTACTTGTGAGAAATCCACCTGCGTTAGGTTGGTGGCGGAAATGGCTTCCTGGGGTTTTCCGGTCCACGCGGAGCGTGGAAGAGGCTGGAGAAGCGGGAGGCAGTCTGCCGCCGGTACGGGAAGCGTACACAGCTGTGCTCCAGTTGAAGAAGGGTGAGTTGGACTGACCGCGTGGCGCGTTGTCACATAGAGAGGGGAGCTTTTAGCTTTTGGTCTCGAATTTCGTCTTATAAAGATTTACTTGCTGGGTTGCAGCAGGGAATGCAAGGCTTTTGTAGACTTTCAGTTTGATTCCCAATGCAGTCTTGACTTTGATCCGTGAGAGGAACGCAGCACAAGGGAGTTGCATATGTTGAAGTGCCCTCGGTTCAGTGTGAATGTTTATGTGCCTACAACTGTGTGTGTATGCTTCTAATCTTTTCCGGATCTTGGTAATTTTTGTGTATTTGTGAATTTTCTTTGTCTCATGTGATTAAAATTTGGCCACGGTCCATAGAAGTTGTCTCCGCGGACCGAGTGGGCACGCGAGTCTGTTATGAAACGTATAGTATTTCACAAGCAGTTGCACATAGTTAGCATGCAACAGTAGTCTATAGATGCACTACATCAATGTTTTAAGGAATAAATAATTTTGCCTTCAATCTTATCTTGTGTACCGATGTTACGTCGCCGTTACCTTCGCCATTTGCCTTGTAGTTTTCCTTGTTGGCCCACCTATAGCGTTTCCATGTGCACAGGTGTAGTGATTAGTGTCCCTTTTTTTATCTGAAACAAATGCTCTGGAATAGATCGTATTTTCACGAATCTTGCTGCAGGCTGCACTTACGCATGGTGTTCACGACCTATTTACTTTACTCAATATTTGATTCACGGGAAGAATGCCTGGATTATATTAATAACTACATCCCATTCTTTATCAATGACTTTACAATGAATGTTCTTTTGTGAGTTTTTCTTATTAATAAATTAAGTAATTTTCCGACTCAGTGCTACTTCTTCTTTGTCGTGTGGCTAGAGTTGGTGGCGACCCTATCTTTTATATTGATTTCAGTGTCAAGTAGCATTTTCTTATTCAAAGTGCGCGTGGCTCTTTTAGCCATCAGGATACATTCAAAGGGCGCTTCATGCTTCTTGCACATAGCGTCCATTTATTCACGCCACTTATACTTTCACTGAAGTATCATTTACCATTTTCTATGTCAATTTGCGTCTCATGTCGTAAACTTGTCCATCCCCTATTAATTTGTCAATGATGAGGAAATGACATTTGACTAAAGTGTCCTATTTTTCTTTAACTCTTGGAAAAGTTCAGTCGACATTAAGTTAGTCGTTGCACCTGTGTCTAGAACTAAGTGTACCTCTATGCCAGATATCGTTGTCTTTGTAACTGCCTGTACCTGCTCTTCGTACAACTGTTCCTGAACTTCCTCCTCATGTCAGTATAAATCATCTTTCACGTCACCTTGTTCGTCGCATCTCACAAAACATGTGTTTATAGGTGTACTGGCCGCACTCGCTACCTGGTCAGCAGCGTGGGGCCTCACTGCGACCGGTTGGAGTTTGGAACCCCGGTGCAGGAGCGTTGACATCCAGTCACCGGACTGGAGTAATTTCAGCGAGATGTACGGTGTGTGTTGTGGCACGGCAATTGGTGTCACTGGCTGCGGGTGACCCATTTTCGCCTGAATTCGTAGTTGTGAAATTATAGTTCGCGCTATTATGTTGTCTGAAAGTGGGCTGAGGCACAGCGCGCGGCATTCGATTGTAGCCGACCGCTTGCCACAGCATCGGCTGGCTGTTACCACGTAACTGGCGGCGGATCTTTTGCAGAAAGATGTTTTACATAAGACACTGTCTGTAAACTCAAGAGCGAGCAGCCCTTTTGGTGGGGGAAGTGGCCTTTCCCAGACGAACCCTGCCACTGGCCTACAGGGCCACCCAAAATCAGTTGCCCCTTACCTGCCTAGCGCTGTAGATCGGCGTGCACTGATAGACGTCGTTCTGTTCGTGGGATCTTAATTTCCAGTGTCAGACAGCTAGTTCCGTATGCTTACTGATATTCTTCGCTATGGGTAATCACCCTGCATTGCAAGAAAATGTGCAGAGTTTGGAGAAGAGGAGGTATTTATGGAGTAACGTGCGTTCGATCGTCTCTAATGTTACAACATCATGTGTTGAAGAGGCGGCACAAAAACAACTGTTGGCTAATATTACCAGTCCCGTTCAGAGGGCTGCAATTTATGCAAACGTCAGCCTCGCCGCAATAGGACGCAGAAGGAAGAAACGCGAAAATAAACCGCGTGGTTTACCGGAACCGCCACGAGGTAAGACTGACAATTTTGGGAGGTCGTTATAGGCAGTTTCACAAAATCGTTCATTCGACAAACGATGGAGGACTTTCACATAAACAAAAAAATAATGCCGACATTACGGACATTACCTACTGCCGTGTAAAAAAAAATCTATTTTCTTTTGCAGAAAGATGTCTTACATAAGACACGGCACGAAATGGGATTTACTTGGAAAAGATCTATAAATAAACGAAAGATTCCGATAGAGAGAACGGATATAATTGACTGGCGATGTTAGTACCCAAACCAAGTGAGGAAATTAAGGGAGCTAGGCAGAAAATTTGTTTTATATTGATGAAACTTGTGTGGACAACAATATTACTTACAGAAAATGTTGGCAGGGCCCTTGCGTTGGTAGCATTATCGACAATGTTAGCTGAAGCAACAGGATTATAGTGGTCAATATTGAGTAAAAAGATGGGGTTTAATCCAACGCACAGTTAATTTATAAAGCAGGATATGCAACAGGGGACTACCGTGGGCAAATGAACTACGAAAATGTTTCAAATTGGATATCGACTAAAGTAATTCCGAATCTGCCACCGAACTTCGTTTTTGTAATGGACAACACTTCAAGTCACAACAAGGAGAATAACAAAGCTCCGACTAGGTCCTCGAATAAAAGGGAAATGATTGAATGATTATTAAAAAAATTAGGTGGAAGATGATTTGTCAATGATAAAAACAAAATTATTTCATTTAATTAAACAACATAAGCTGGAAGACAAATTATTTGAAATTAATAAAATACTTGAAGCTTATGGGCAGACTGTGCTGCGACTTCCACCATAAAACTGTGATTCAAATGCAATTGAAATGGCGTGGACAAAACTCAAAAATTTCCTCAGAGGAAGAAATATTCTTGGAGATATTTACAAGACGAAGTTGCTGCAGTTGGTGAAAGAAGGTATGAAGCAGTTTTCCGAGTTTCCGTTTTTTATTACAAACTAAATTTTGCAGTAACCGAAAAAAGCAGATACAAACACTTGTCCCAACTGTAACAGGTTTTGAAACGATAACTCAAGTTGACAGGAGTGCATAATGCCTCTACGTGGAGACACTTGAGACTACTGGGTTAGGGATGGGATTATTGAAGGCCTACTAGAAGCCATAGTTATTAATTTAGAAAATGACGACGACGACGACGATGACAATGATAGTGACAGTGACACTGTTGATGGTGATCTCTAAAATAAGATGTATGTAAATAGGGCAATAAGTAATTTCTTAAGAAATACGTTGTATATTCTTTCAAGCGTGACTCTGCTCATACACTATAAAGTTTCTTTTGGTAGAAATGTACTACATGGTAAAAGAAGTGTTAAACAGTTTTCCAAAATAAATACAGTCAAATGTGATTCAAAGCAATAAATACCTTTATCATTAGTTGTACAAAATCAGTAATAATTTAAGAACTTTATGATAAAATTAATTAATTTAGAATCTGATTTAATCACGTAAAACCTTTGATGCTTAGGGAACGCCAGCATTTGAATATATTCTGTCGCTAAATCTCTATCTCGGTTACTAGTCAACTAATTCTAAGACATAATGGTTAAAAGCGCAATAACTACGCTAAACACTGCTAAAATTTCCTTCGACACTTGTACACCGATTCTGGACTTCTACGTCAAAAGCTTGACATAAGAGTTCCGTTCACATATTAATTTTTATTTTTTGGTAAGAACTTTATTTGTTAATTTACAGCAATGTTAACCTCTTCAAAATATTACCCAGTACATACTCTACACTTATGCCAGTGATTTTTCCAATTACCGAAACAAATTTGGAACTGTTTCTTCGGGACAGTTTATAGGTCTCCTAACTGTGTATTTTTAATCTCATCCATGCTAGTATATCCGCTGTCTTTTAAGGCCTGTTGGCAATATACTAAAAATTTGATACACTTTATTCCATTCTTGTAACAAAATTTAATATAGATTCTCTAATCTATTTATATACAAAACAAATAATCCTTGATACTAACAAAATACATGTAACCTTTTTGACAGCTGACAATAGAATAAATACCCAATATGCATAACATTATACACATACTCTTCAGACATGTTTACGAAGACAGTGACAAAAGATGTAGCGCAAATAGGACTAATACAACAAGCGGAAATATAAAGTTCTCCTTACTATTTTATCACTCTTCGTGTTGCAAGAATTGTCAAGTTTCGACGGAACCCTTCAAAGAAAATTTCTAGCTTTTAGTAGAAACACGAAATAAGAAGAAGCCTTAAATTCTACAGATTTATTGCACTATACTGGGTTCGCTTTACAAATAGCAGTAGAGGGAAGATACATTCACATGAACAGGCACTCGGTTCTGTGTTTGTATCAGAATCCTGACTTCCGTTCTTATGTTAATATTACTTACTCTATAATGTTGTGTTTCGGAAGAAGCTGTCGTCTTTTGCACTCATTATTTATCTAAAAAGAAACGCCGCCGGGACGTATCTGTAGACGGCGTCGCCACAGATATGAAGCGCGCGCCGCGGCAGGGCCGGCACTACACGTGCGTCTCGCGGGCCCCGAGGAATCGCTTCATGACGTCATCAGAAAGGCTGAAAGCGCGACAGCGCTGCCTGGTGACTAGACCTGTTAACAACTCTGTTGACGTAAGTGACGTCAAAACAGCGTTTATACAGACCTGCCTTCAGCTGTTGTTTTGGAACGTCATATCAATCCGGATTGTTTGAATGAATCTTCCGTTAACAGAATTAAATGTAGAAAGAAGATTTGAATGCGAATAATCTCGATTATAGTGACATAATAATCCGCAGCGTAGTCAAAGTTACATATTAGAGTCTTACGTGATTGATTGAAGCCAACTGATTACAAATTATTGGTCGAAAGGCAGAGTGATTTATAGCATAACACATATTACGCATTGAGGACAATGTGTCTAAATGTTTTTAACACATTAACTGCAGCTTACTAATGTAGACCAACTACCACTGAGACGTTTGCAGCACGAATTTGTCTTTGAACCCATACCAGCAGTAGCAAATGCGGAAAAACGAATCAAATATGGTAAAGGATACGTAGTGGAACGCCCATTGCATTTTTCCAGTTTGTGTACGATATCTGTACGTAATATGCATCAAAACACGTCGGATGCTTATTCATTTTCTAATATATGTTTTTGTGGATGACCTAGAAGTTTTATTATTTTTTTAATTATGAGAAATGCGTTAAATGTGGGAAAATACGTTTAAATATGCCGCAAACAAATATTAGGCAAAGCCACACGTCTGTCTGTTACCACAACCTTTATTTCTCATTCGCTGTGTTCCACAACTGTCAACCAAATTATCTCTTTTCACCCTAATCTATACCTTAGACTATGCTACAAATAAATTTATAACTCCAGCCAAGGTTTCTAGGGAAAAGGGGGGGGGGAGGGGAGGGGGCGAAATAGCCAAGGTTTCTAGGGAAAATGGGGGGGGGGGGGGGAGGGGGCGAAATCCAGTATAGTGCTCTAGCCCAGATATGTGCTCTTGCCCAGTGTCTGTTACCGATATGCTTAAATTTTTATCGTTGTTTTTCTGTAAACAGCTATATGCCATCTTCCTGTGTGTAGTTTCTCAAAAATCCAGTTTATGTGATCTTAAGATAAAGAGCTCACTGAGGGAATATTAATAGATTTAAGCAATACTGACATCTCCAAACTGTAAGACTGCTATAGATGCAAGTCACTGACTGTCAGTGTGTATCAGTGGGAGAAAACATTTGAAGTAAATCACGAAGCTTTAGGTTAGTTCAACTATTACTTCTTAATGTAGTAAGCAGTCACAATTAACTTCCGTATTTTGATGTATATACATACTACACAAGCAACCAAATGGTACCTGGTGGAGGGTACCTTGTACCACTACAAATCATACTCTTTCCTGTTCCACTCGCAAATAGAGAGAGGGAAGAAAGGCTATCTACTATCCGAGCCCTGTTTTCTCATGAACGTTGTTTCCCCTCCAGCGATCCTCACTTGAGTTTGCCAAGCATCTTCATAATACTCGCACATAGTTTGAAACTACTGGTAACCTATCTAGCGTCCAACCTCAGAGTTGCTTCAGTGTGTTGCTTAAATCTGACCTGGATCTCAAACATTGGAGCAATACTCATGAATGTGTCACATAAGTGTTCTATACGGGTGGTGTAAGTGATCTTCCCCTCATTTTCAGTCACAAAGGATATTCATCTTCACAGAGGAAGGAAGTAATGACCGTGACAGCTAGAAATGTTTTTTTTTTATTCAAGTTCTGTTTTTCTCTCATACTTCGTACAAAGCAATGAGTACTGTCAGCCCTGCATAAAATGATAAAATTAAAATCCTGTTAATTTGAACCGTAGTGTTAACTAGCATATGCATCCTTGAGTCGAAACATTATGTTTAATTATAATTATAGAAGGAGAGACTAATAAAATAATTTTTTTATTTTGTATTTTTTTTGATACCTTAGGATATTCAGTTTTCTGCCTGATGGTTAGCAGCAACCTACTGAAGACTTTCGATCCAAATGTGAAATTCCATTCTGAATCGTAGGCATGGATGTATAGTTTACATGGACATTGTTTTTACTTCCAGTATTTTGCAAGTTCATTTAACTGAACAGAGTAAAATTACCCCTATTATGGACAACAAATACTATTAGGGAGTAAATATGTTGACATGTAAGTGAAAGACTCCGAAGGGCCCTGAAGAGACTTCTGTAAGAAGCTGCACTATCGATTTTACACAATACTTTTACTCACATAGATAAAAAGTATTATTGACTTGCCACATCAGATTTGAACAAAACTGCAAGCTTTTCATAACAGCCTCCATCACCATCATCAGTAATGGTACTGGTATGTAATGGTATGGTGTACTGTTGCAGCACATTAAGTGTTTCAATTGAATTGATTCTGCATTATTTCTCTTCCCCATGTCCTTGACATTAATGCTACCAAGTTATGTTCTTGTACGGTAATTAGTTTCCACATTATAACATGTTAAATATAGAAAGTTTAACTGTAACCAAGCAGTAGTTTTCTTTGATGACAATATCAGTTCCGGTGCACAACTGAATTTCAAAATCTGTCTTGTGGGGTGAAAAACCATTACTGCTGCAATCTTGTGCTGACAATGAGATGATTTTCATAGAAATACCGAATTACTTCATTTGTAATACAGTTTCATAGTTTTTGTAGTTGCTCATGATCTTTACACTTGTGTGCAATGGATGTAGCATCGGCATACAGAACTATCCTTGAATTTGGGGAGCAGTATTTTGTCATTTACATAACTCAACAAAAGTATCCCAGTACAAAGTCCTGGGTACCCTGTATTACATATCAGCAATGTTAGATCTGTGTGTGTCACTCACCATCCTTAAGAGTGAAAACTGATTTGTGTTAGATAAGGTTTTATTAAACTGTGAACAATTATCAGCATAATTACCCAGCTGTTTTCCCAGAGTGTTTACTATCTCTCTCTACAAGCAACTGATAAAGATTAGCTAAAAAAATATCTGTACTTTCAGATGGAGGTCTTTCTATATCTAAAATTATGTTTCCTTTCCCATCTATAGCTTATCGCAGAAAGTTCAGTAACACCTTCAACACGTAAGGAATTACATCTTTGAGCACCAATTATTGCCACTTTTTGCAATATCACCATAAGGTTTGATATCCCTACTGAAAGATGAGCAGAAATTCTTTGTTAATGGGTGCATAATAAGATTCTTTTTTGGTATGCCAGTGCTCAGTAATAACTGAAACATCTGGTTTATTAAAACATGCTATTATGTCCAAATCATTGTGCTTATTTCCTAGGCTCGTAAAGTTTTGAAGGATGATCTTGGTTTGCAGGTTGCATTGTATCCACATATATTTTTTTATTTTTTTTTGTTACCATAAATATCCCCATTAAGCAAATCAGATGTGCTTGTCAAGCTGGGAAGAGGAAACAAAAACGCCACACATGTACAAAATAATAATAAGAGGAAAGATTCCAAAAGAGTTCCTGACAGCAAAATGTAAAACTTAATTGTTTTTGGGTATGTTACTTATATCCTTCATTCAAAAAACTTATGAAGGCTGTTAGTTTAGCGTCTTCAAGGCATAATGCTGCTGAGCATCGCAACAATCAAGTCTGAGATAGTAGTGTACTACGATACTACCTATGAAGAAATTGATGCACTGGATGTGAAGTGCACAGTTTAGTCTACCCAGCAGGTGTTCCAGAAGATGTCCCTGCACTGTTCTATACCAGCATGAATATACCTATCATTAGTGATATATTCATCACTGACAGAAAATTGAATAATCACATTTTTGCTTCAAGTTTCTGAAATGACAGTTGATGAGATCATATCTGAAGAGACAGCTATCAACCCACACTTTCAGCATGAGGTAGGACTAGCAATTACCAGAATTCTGAAATGTGGATCTTGTAAACCTAGAGTTGCTCTAGGAAAACAAGTAAGATGTGACACGTGTCCCAGATCAAAGATAAGAAAATAAAAGGTTGCTGTATTAGTTATAGCATACAAATATGCAGTGAATAACAAGTTTGAAATCACTGTTCGCCGGCTGGGGTGGCCAAGCGGTTCTAGGCGCTACGCGGTCTGGAACCATGTGACCACTACGGTCGCAGGTTCGAATCCCACCTTGGGCATGGATGTGTGTGATGTCCTTAGGTTAGTTAGGTTTACGTAGTTCTAAGTTCTAGGGGACTGATGACCTCAGAAGTTAAATCCCATAGTGCTCAGCCATTTGAACCAACCATTTTTTGACTGTGTTCAAAGCTATGTAGACTTGTTTAATTCCTGGTTTAAGTAATTCACATTATTTCATTGCTGTTTGCTGCTGTCATCCATTAATACCTGAATGTCAACAACTACTTTGTTACTTTAAAACCTTCAACATATTCACTGTGGCTGACACAAAGGTCAATAAGAGCTACTAACTCCGTGCTTTTAAGTGTCATCCGCAGTGAATGTGCAAAACAATTAAATTTTTGCAATTTAATTGAAAGTCCTAAATCAGCTTCCTTTTTCAGGCATGTTTATTTTTAAATATTAAAACTGATGAGAGTTTCATTACTAGACCACTAATTTTGAAATCTGGATGACATCATCCCAGCACTGCAACAAAATGTGCACCATACACAACAGGTTCAATGCAATCTCTCCTCTCCACAAATTTGCACCTCAGATGTGTTGTATGTCATATAATACTACAGTTAATTTTCCATATATCTGAGCAAAACCAGTTCTTGTGTGTCCAAGTTTATCTCATCTAGACATTGCACCTTTCCCTTAAATTTAGTGTGCTTTATAATAAAATTTGTATGAAAAGTTTTCCATGTAAATTACCTATTCTACACCTACAGCTAATGCTTGCGTAACCCAGTGTGCCATTCAGGTGGGTTTACTTGTGTGTCAATATAATTGTCAGGTTCGGTATGAAATGGTTTCTTGAAATATATTCCCACATAAATTTTTTAGTATCTATTCTCATTTGCAAAATATATTACGCACTGTCAGTGCCATTTCAATGCAAAAATTTTAAATCATGCTGGGGAATATACCAATAACACAGTTCCAGCACACCTCAGAAATTTGATTTTAGTTGCTTCAACCAATGAGAATCACGGACCAAGTCTTGCACTGCCCTATTTTGTGTATTAACCCGTTGGCTGGCATGAAGGTGCTGGTGGTCGCAGCAGATATATGGTAACAACCAGGTATCAGCAATTTTACACATTAATCTTACTGAGGAAAAATATTTACTTATATTTGATATTCCTTGCCATTTCCAGACTATTTTTGGGTCTGCAGTATTTTTATTTAAATGTCTTACAAAACCAAACGATTAAGTGACTACAAAGTTATTCATGAATTCATTTTTAGATACATATTTAACTGTGTAAAGGATAATTCCTGAAACAGTAATTAGCATTCTAGCTGTTCTTTTTAGCCATGACTGGACAGATTCATATACTTCACACTCAAAGTTCCTAAATGCCTGCTTAACTCATTGACTACCATGCTGCTCACAGCAGAGCAGGACACTTAATGCTTTATGCCTGACCTGGTGGTGAAACATCCATTACTAATCATGTCAGGGTCAAGAAATGCATAAGTTAATCTCTCTGGGAGTACTGTAATACAAAAATGTAAAATTATAACTAAAAAGGCCATTTCCAATTATGTCTACCAAGCAAATTATGCTTTCAGTCAGTGATTTCTTTTGCCATAAATGACTAGTGAACACACATGCCTGAGGAAGGTAAATGTTCATACTTTGCCTCTGAGAAGAAGCAAAGCCATTAGAAACAGGTATGCCCTTAGTCCAATTTATGTTGAAATTATCACTTGGGTATTTTAATTAAATTTGGTCTACTATAAGCAACATGGTAAAGGAATCAAAAGAAACACACACTGAATTAATTTCTTTATTAACAACGCTTGGATTTCCACATCACCATAGAGGTACCAAGCTTGATGCGTTACTAGGTTTTTTACATGGCGAGTTTCCCCAGTAGGCCTATAAACCATGAAACAGACAAAAAGCTACTTCTCGCTGTCTTCTCTTTGGATTTTCACTTCAGAAACTGAAACATCCATTACAAAAACAGATTACATCACTCACAAATTTGGATTCAGTCACTGCAATTCATACCTATTTTACTGTAAAAAATACTATGATGAACGATGTAATTTTGAACATTCAAAAGTTTTCAAATGTGCAGGTTACTGACGTTAGAATAGTTACTACACAATTTTTGATCACGAAAAAGTTACGATGATTGCAACTTAAATACCGAAGCCATTTGTTATGAGAATACGCCGTTACCACAAATAATCCACATAGATGCATTGAACGAAACTTTACTGGGTAACATAATGCATCAGAATACTATAGGCACAAATAATGAAATTTCAGTACATTTACCACACACTTTACTTCTCTTGAGCATTATAAGATTACTAACGGAAGTTACTTACCATCCATTATCTGGAATATAAACTATCCTTTCTCCTCTGCAAGCATCTGCTTTTGCAGCAAGTATTGTCAATTTTTTTCCGTGATTGAAAAGCTTTAACGCACACAAATCACAAAACCTGCCATTATACACCCACAAGGCATTAGCATGTCATGTTCAAAGAATATCCGCGTTTCGAAAACTACCAGCGATATTGGCTAGCGTGAGAGACGACGTCATGTCATGATGTGACGTCATGATTCCTCGGGGCCCGCGAGACGCTTCTCCGGCACTACAGCCTGTAGAAGCGCCTCGTGACGTAGCTGGGTAGGCACAGTGGGGACTTGCTCGCTCGCTCTTCAGTTCACTGACAGAACATAGCCTTGTACTGGCGGACCGTAGTTCGCTTGCCCGTTGTAATTGTTCCTATTGTTCTGACAACCTCGCCTAAATCTTTTGTTTTTCCCATTTTCATTACCAAATCCATCCCTTTTTGTATGTACTGTGTCGGGTATGGTTGCCGTATTTGTTGCGTAGTAACATTATTACTTACAGGTTAGTTTCCAAAGACGGGTTGAGGTGTTTCTTCATCTACTGCTTTGTGTTGCCGTGGCGCCTCTTCATAAATCAGGTCGATGGAATCCAAAACTGACAAAAAGTACTCAGTATCGTGTTGTGTTCTGATGTGGTTTTTCCCTTATGTGTGGCGGAAGTCGGCTCTTCAGTATCTCCAGTACATTCACCTGTGATATGGGAATTGTCCAACATGTGGTCGTACTTAAATACTCTTCGAAAGCTTTCAAGCTTGCCACTAAATGCAGTCTGTTTAAAGACTTCGTCTTAATCTTTCTTGAACGGCTTCCAACCAGTATTTACACAAGCGCGTTCAGATTGCTCGTAACTGTGACAACGTCCCGCCATTTCAGTGGCCCACAAAAGAACGTCACCTTGGGTGTAACCAACAACAAATCTTATCTCTTGAGCCTCCATGCCGTTGTGGAACGCACTGATAAAAACCACCTGGTTTATCCGCTTTCCGTCTGACGAATACGTGGCAAACTGCCTGTTTCTAAGTAACCCTTCACCGGCGGAGATGGATGTTAAACATGCGGCATTACGAGACATCGGTGTGTTGTTACAAGTGTGCGGAGCAGTGTGAGACAATGGCGCTTGTGTTGCAGGCACAGCTGCAGGTAAATTACGAATTTTGCAATCTCCACTTGCGCTCGCTGTCGCGCTTGTGACAGGATGTGAGTTCTGTTGTTGATCGAGTCGTCACCGACGTGGTTGATGACAGGCCCAGTACTGAAATGCCTTTCTCGGATTCGCATGCGGGAGGAATTGAGACAACACCAGGCGACTGACCGTAAGTAATCCGTTCCGTGGCTTCAGTATTTAACTGTATGGTGAAATCCTTAGAATACACTTTTGCGTCACACATACCTCACGCAGATCGATTACCCTGCGTTCAAGTTAGGAATTTGCATCACCCCTCTTTTTAATTACAACACTATGTTAGCTAAGAACGAGCGCGTGTAATGCTTTCTGTCTGGTCCCCTAAGAAACATGCTTTATTGCTGGACTATAGCTAAGCAGTATTACGTTCTCTTTTAAAATTAAATGACTTTCGAAGCTACATTATTTGTGTGCTCGTCCCTTCTTACGATTTAACTGCAACGTTCAAATCACTGCAGGTTAGTGCTCTCAAAGTTAAACGCGGTGGTAAAGCTGTTGTCCCGTTCTGTCGCTCAGTCGATGTACGCGTAACGCACAGCGCAAAACGTATCCTTATCATCGTACTTTACTCCAGTCGCCGGCCGGAGTGGCCGAGTGGTTCTAGGCGCTACAGTCTGGAACCGCGAGACCGCTACGATCGCAGGTTCGAATCCTGCCTCTGGCATGGATGTTTGTGATGTCCTTAGGTTAGTTATGTTTAAGTAGTTCTAAGTTCTAGGGGACTGATGACCTCAGAAGTTAAGTCCCATAGTGCTCAGAGCCATTTGAACCATTTTTTTTTGTACTCCAGTCAGTTCGGCTTTCGCTCCATGTGAAACGCAACTCGATGAGATTCCAGGAAAAGTGGAATAATACATGGTGTAACGATTACATCAGGTTTATTCTTACGATGAACGTAGTATAACGGCCAAATACTGTACTTGAACTATAAAATCCAGAGTTACTGATGGCGCTCTTGTTGAATTAAAGAACGAGACCAGGCAATAAAACATACTCAGTGCGACCTGTGGCTACCCTCAAAAACTTAAATACACACCCGTTCCAGAGACACAACTAATCGCTACTGAACCCACGAACACGAACAGGCGTGACCACTAGCTGTGGGATTCCAACGCCAACCAAACGTAGACCGAATCGCAACCGAGGTCAGCCGCTTCGTCGGCCAACGGAGCGGTTGCTGCCATTCGTTGGCCTAGGCTAGGGTGACCAGATTTCCCACGTGAGAAAACGGGACATTTGCGAAAAACTGGGATAAAAAAAATTGGAACAAATCGGGTCACTAGGCAAAAAGAAAATATTCTGCATATATGGCTGAATCGCTTTACTAAAATAAATAAAAGCGAAAAGGCTCATAATTTAACAAGACACTTCGAAACAGGCTTATAATGGCAGAGCATCCTATAACACATCATTGTTTTTCCAAGAACTGATTACAATGCTAAATACTCAGAAACTGATTAAACGTTTTCTAACAAATGGACTCAAATGTAGACATCAAAAATATGTAAACCGTTTATCTACTCTATCACGAACACTGCTACTAACATTGTGCCAGCCGCTGTGGCCGAGCGGTTCAAGGCGCTTCAGTCTGGAACCGCGCTGCTGCTACGGTCGCAGGTTCGAATCCTGCCTCAGGCATGGATGTTTGTGATGTCCTTAGGTTAGTTATGTTTAAGTAGTTCTAAGTTCTAGGGGACTGATGACCTCAGAAGTTAAGTCCCATAGTGCTCAGAGCCATTTGAACCATCTTTTTTTTTTACTCCAGTCAGCTCGGCTTCCGCTCCATGTGAAACGCAACTCGATGAGATTCCAGGAAAAGTGGAATAATACATGGTGTAACGATTACATCAGGTTTATTCTTACGATGAACGTAGTATAACGGCCAAATACTGTACTTGAACTATAAAATCCAGAGTTACTGATGGCGCTCTTGTTGAATTAAAGAACGAGACCAGGCAATAAAACATACTCAGTGCGACCTGTGGCTACCCTCAAAAACTTAAATACACACCCGTTCCAGAGACACAACTAATCGCTACTGAACCCACGAACACGAACAGGCGTGACCACTAGCTGTGGGATTCCAACGCCAACCAAACGTAGACCGAATCGCAACCGAGGTCAGCCGCTTCGTCGGCCAACGGAGCGGTTGCTGCCATTCGTTGGCCTAGGCTAGGGTGACCAGATTTCCCACGTGAGAAAACGGGACATTTGCGAAAAACTGGGATAAAAAAATTGGAACAAATCGGGACACTAGGCAAAAAGAAAATATTCTGCATATATGGCTGAATCGCTTTACTAAAATAAATAAAAGCGAAAAGGCTCATAATTTAACAAGACACTTCGAAACAGGCTTAAAATGGCAGAGCATCCTATCACACATCATTGTTTTTCCAAGAATTGATTACAATGCTAAATACTCAGAAACTGATTAAACGTTTTCTAACAAATGGACTCAAATGTAGACATCAAAAATATGTAAACCGTTTATCTACTCTATCACGAACACTGCTACTAACATTGTGCCAGCCGCTGTGGCCGAGCGGTTCACGGCGCTTCAGTCTGGAACAGCGCTGCTGCTACGGTCGCAGGTTCGAATCCTGCCTCAGGCATGGGTGTGTGTGTGATGTCCTTAGGTTATTTGGGTGTACGTAGTTCTAAGTCTAGGCGACTGATGACCTCAGAGGTTAAGTTCCATAGTGCTTAGAGCCATTTGAACCAGCTGAACTAACTTTGTGCTTATCAGAAGACCTAATACCTTTCAAAAGCTTTGACTTGGTTAATAGCAGATTGCAGAACTCGTTGCAGGTAAAATCTGCATAATGAGTCTTAACTATTCCAATTGCTGCAACAGTTTAGTGGTAAAACGGTTTTTCTTATCTATCCAAATGGAATTCACAGTTGAAAACACACTTTCCACAACAGCATTTGTGCCTGGTGCAGCAATAGCAAAACTCCCATGTGTCTCTATATTTCTACATGAAGTACCTGTGATTTGAAGTGTATGGAATCCACCACACCATGACTTACCTGTTTCCAAATTAGTTTTTTTCCCATTCCTCATGTTTCTGGGATGCAATGTTGTTCACGCATCCAATCTCATCTGAAATGTTGCACATCAGTCTACTGTCTCAAGATTTATCATACAATTTAAAAGTTAAGCCCAAGAAACGGAAATTTTCAGTGTTACCCAATGAAATGATTTCAGAGGTAGAAACGGAGAAGTTGACTTTTCTAAACAAGTTACAAAAGTGTCATAAAATGAACTGACAACTGTGCCGTACCAGACTGAAAACGCCTTTCTTTTTCAAGTTAATTACAATTGACAGCTCCAACTCTTCAGCTGATTGCGGAACTGTGGTTCTTTCCAATTTTTGAACACATTTTCATTAGCTTTGTGTGAAATAAAGCCAAAGACGTGTCTGTGGGTTCTCAAATTGTTTCAGCAATTTGGGACACCTATCTTGAGACAGAAAATAAGATTTCAAAGGTTCATGCATATCAATAACTCTTGTAACACCCGGCAACAATGACAAACATTTAGTGTTAATACTACCTAGAACTTGTTTGTATTCTATATCAACGAAATCACAGAATGATTTGAGTCCCCATACACACACCGAATGTAAATGTCAAAATACTGAAAAATTTAATTCACAACTTTTTCTATGTTAATGGGAAGAATTTCTGCACTTGATCTCCACTTGTACCACATGGACTGCACAACCAATGCCTTGAAAGTTAATCTCGAGAACACTGTTAAGTTTGGAATAACCATTGTTTATTCCTGCCCTCTTGTATTCACCAAGTTTGGTATTACAGTCATTTGTACAAAATGTGACAATCTTGTCAACCATATTTTTCTTTTTTAAAATACCCAGACTCAAGCTAGCTAATAATTCCGCCATTTCTCGACTAATGTTCTGAAGATGTATTACGTTGGATTGAACAAGTTTTGTATGAATGAATTATCTAGTTAGGATTGTCACCAGCTTCAAGATTTTGTGATTTGATGCCTCAGCTATCACTCACACAAACGGACTATCAGCATCCTCAAATTCTGGCGCGGGATTAGCCGAGCGGTCTCAGACGCTGCAGTCATGGACTGAGCGGCTGGTCCCGCAGGAGGTTCGAGTCCTCCCTCGGGCAAGGGTGTGTGTGTTTGTCCTTAGGATAATTTAGGTTAAGTAGTGTGTAAGCTTAGGGACTGGTGACCTTAGCAGTTAAGTCCCATAAGATTTCACACACATTTGAACATTAGAACTCAAATTCTGCGTGAACTTCTCGCAATTTGTATGGCTATAAAACGTTCATGAAGATCGACTCGCATTTTGTGTAGTTGTTCTCAAATTCGTCTCTGATAAGAAGAGCCATGAAGGCCATAGAACGGAAAGAACGACCGTGTTTTGCGGTATGGAACCCAAACAGCACTTCTTCCGTAGCGGAACTTTTCTGTTCCTCTGTTTGTAGTTTATGCGTAGTTACAAAGAAAGTTATGCTGCTAGAAATTCTTGCAGAAACTTTGTGCGCTGCGTTTTGTCGACACGTCCCCAATGTTCAGTGAAAAATACCAAACGACACGGCGCACATTCTACCCTCGTATAGTCGTGCTTTCCTTAAAGAAAGGGGACTCTTCCTTCATGGTTTTAGAGGAAGAACACTTTCTTTCCCTCGTATTAACGGGCACGAGTTAGTTACACATGCAGGAAACAACAATGGAGCGCACTAAAGCGAGCTCTCCGAACCCAGTGTTTCAACTGTTGTCTACTTCTCATTGTTGTCTGTAAAACTCCGAGGACATCGTGCCGGTTGCATCTACTACAAATTTGTCATAAACAGAGAATAACTAAGTCGTAACTACAAATACAATTGAACACTGATAGCCCTATAACGTTCTTTCAACGAAAACTTGTTACATCTGTCCATTTCTGCAGTAGCAAATCATCGATACAAGTCGCCAAGGTGATTCATACGCCACTAGCAGTGAGCACGATGGCGGAAAATCTCCTGTTCGGACCTCTCCTCATGCGGTGACCAAAATGCAGCTTCTTCGTTCCAAGACTCATTAAAATGTTAAAAAACCATGTCTGTGATGCTAAATTGATGTTAAAATAAATACAAAACACAAAATGAAGCCAAAAAAAATGGTTACTCCTGATGTCGAAGGAATGGGGTATTTGGTAACCCGTTGTATATTCTGCTGGACAACGGGACGCAGAACGAGAAAAAGGGCGGCCTCTTTAAAAAAGGGACTATTTAAGTCACCCCAGCCTACGTCCTAGTGTGTACGCGACTTAAAACGGCACCCGTCACTACGTGTACGTGAGACACATCTTCTGAAAGAAGAAAACTGTTTTTTGCCGTCTTGTTCACATATTAAGGTCTGAAGCGCATTTGCTGGCGCGTGGAGAAGAGCTGTTACACTTTCTGATTTAGTCAGCACAATCGCTATTTCTGTTCAATCAGACGAGTTGTAAATAGTTTAACATTTACACTCATCCTACACTGTAGAAAAAGCCACTCTATCCATATTACCCAAAAATTTTTAAAAATAACGCGAATGCTGAGAGCACAAGCACATTTCAGGACCGGTTGCTTTTACACCGGAGCGAAAATCGGTTGCGGAATTGGAAAACTGGCAACTAGAAGTGGTTTTGCAGAACTGATTTTAAAGTCTTTACATGACCACCCAGTAGTGGTGTTGGGAAATCGGTTCACGAAATCCGCTTTTGGGAGCCCCATGTGATCGGGGTTTGTGTCAGCAGCCGCATAGCGCGGTACGAGATAAGCGGACTGTGGCGGGCAAGGAGGCAGGCGGCCCGGCAGTGGCGACGGCTTACGCTTTACGCTTTACAAACGGGCCTTGGCCTTGGCCCGAGGTATAGGAGTTTAGACTTATTACAGTCGTTCCTCCTGTTTCTGGTGATGCGATGGTGATGTGGCCTCACTGTATGGTTTGTCCTGTGGTTGTCGGGTGTCTGTCCTGGCCTGGCTACTAGCAGGGAGACATACTAGTGGACTTTGATGTTTTAGGTCTTCTTTGTCACGCGAGGGACGTTCTGCAGCGCTGTCTGCAGGTCTGCAGACAGCTTCCTCGTGCCGTCGCGAACCTCGTTCCTCGGCCGCACGACTGCGTCCTCTAGGATGTATTCCCAGTCGCGCGGCGTGAAGACTGGGTTCGCGTTGATGGTGTTGAGATCTTTCTTGGTGACGTACTCGAGCAGAATTGCCCGATGCCCGCCACGTATCTCAAACGGCCTGTGCGGGAGCGACGGCTTCCGTACCCCTTCCGCCTGGGCGAAGAGGTACGGGTTCTTTTGGGCGTTGAAGCGCCCATCCCGTACCACGGTGGCAATCTTATTGAGCACGTTTGGCACGTTCGTGCTGTCCGGGAAGGGTATGATGCCCGTGCGAAGATTGCCATCCTCTTCTTGCTTCCCCCTCTGTGTTGCCTTCCCGCCAGGAGTTGTGGAAGGAGAGGACGGTGCCACGTCCGTGGGCGTCTCCCCGGTCTCCTGTATTGCTACAGGTTCCGGGGCGACGTGCGTTTGAGTGGCCACGTCCTTCTGCGACAGCAGGTCCGTCTGCGTGACGGCGTCCACCCCCACCGGGCGCACCGCAGGGGGGGGGGGCGGGCGTGGGAACCATATTCTTGTTCAGAACACGCAGCTCCTCGCGCAGCTGCTGGAGCTGCCGATGAACTTCGACAAGTTCTCCTTTGAGCGCGGCCCGTTCTGCCGCAAAGGGGACTCGGAGGCCGGCCGTGGCGTCGTCAGTGGCGGCTTCTGCTTCGTGACGGCGCGGCTCGCACCCCTGGCCGTAGCGAGGGGGGGGGGGGGGCGGCCGCCATGGCGCTGGACGCCGCCCAAAGACCTTGTAAAAAATAACTAGACTCACTGGTGGCGCTGCAGTCGCGGGATAATTTGAACCTTCGGCTGGACGCCATTATAGTGGTTGTAGTCTGATGTGTTGTGTAGTACTGTTGTTTATGAAGACCCTGATTCAACGTTGTATATTTGTTGGGGCGTACATACAGTATTTGTTACTCGTAATTCTACTGTCTGTACGTTCCAATCAAAAGAAGTACAATGGTGAAGAGTTGTGTAGCGATTTAAGTTGTTTTGTATGTCAGTGCACTTGGTTAGTAAATGTTTTTGTAACACGGTATTAGCATAATGTCTGTGCATATATTTGCAGGTTTCCTTTCTCAAAACCAAAGCTGTTACAAAAATGGTTACACACTGTCAGGAGGCAAGATTTCCGACCGACAGAATACCATTTTATATGTTCCGGTCATTTTGAAGAAAGTTGTTTCCTTGAAAATTACGTAAATCGCAGGAAGCTGAAAGATGTTGCTGTTCCATCCATCTTTCGTTTTCCAGACCATATACAGCGGAAGATAAATTTTTCTTTGTGAACCACATTTTATTTTAACTATAAAAGTTGAGTTGCAAGCAACACGAAATTTGAGTTAGCAGGCTTTTTATCGTTATAAAATGCAACTGAATGTGTGTAATTGTAATCTGATTTCATAACTTCTCTCGATGGAACAGTTGTTGAGTTTTATTTATTATATGAAAAAACCACACATATAAACTGAAGTGTACATCTACGAAAGTAAATATTGTGACTAATGCGATACTGGTTGCCTGCCTGAAGTCTTGTTTGTTGTAGCTGGCTCATCGGTAGTGTTTTGATGGTCTAGGTTAGGTTGAAACTTGATAATTTGGTCGTGAGTTGCCAAAGCACTACGCCATATATAACGCACTTTTCATCATAAAATCTAAAGCAAGGTAGAGTCAGAAAATATCTATTAACATAGTGGGCAAATCTTGGACTATTTTGATGCATTTTGCGTACATCTAACGTAAATGAACTACGAAAAATGCTAGGGGTCCAGTGCATAACTTTTAGCTACGGCAGATTCCATGTACTACGTAACATAAATTCATAAAGAGTGACTAGTTGCTGTTTGTTCATAAATTAAAAACTATATTGTAGTAACGTATTTAAATGAGGCGTTATGTTTGTGACCTAACTCTAGGGAAGGCATTTTACAACCAAAAGCGATGTATAAACTTTCGAACTCCGCGCGTCAGTTTACCACTCTAATGGGCGCCGCCCAGCTATTCAATTTGTCCGCTCTTCACAGTCGACCACTCGTGCGGTTGTGGGGCCCTGACGCCGCCGCAGCGCGTGGTACGGCGGGCTGGCGACGTGCCTCCCTGAGTCAGCTGCAGCTACGCGAGTTGGCGGCGTGTGGGCCGCCGCAGTTCGCGCAGCTGCTGGCCGCCCCACGAGGCTTCGTGCAGCTGCGCGTGTCGCGAGCCGCCGCGCAGTTCGAGCACGCGACGGCGTTCTGGCAGTCGCGCGCAGTATGGCCCAGCTGCTGGCACTTGTAGCACCGCTGAATCTTGCTCTTGTGCTGAGTGCGCCTGCGCTTTGGCTGCCGTTGGCGGCCGCTGTTGTTCCCCATCGCACGGATGAGAATTTCCAGTGCGGCTGCAGCCTGCTTCCCTTTCCGTCCAGCCAAGGCGTCGGGCTAGTGGCGTCGGCGTGTGCGAGCGACGGTATAACGATGTGAGCCGCGGCGAGTCGAGCAGCGGAGTGCCGTGGCGACAGCGACGTGGGCGCCTCGCCCGCCCCGCCGCAGCCGTTCCCTCGCCTGCCTGGCAACCCCGCACCGTGACGTCATCGCCGGGTGGGGGCAGCCGCGCGCCCCGGCTGTCTGTGCGGCCCAGTTGTGTCGCTCCGTTGCGAGGCGTGTAGCAGCGTGCGGCTCAGTCCAGCCTCTCGGCGAGACCACCAGAGACAGGTGAGGCGGGCAGCAGGGCTCCACTGGACTATGTGGAAGCGGCGGATGTTGTTCTGCACGCTTCTGTGTGGTTTGTCCCGTAACTCACGGCAGGGCAACGTCAAGCAACTGCTGCTCCTGTCTAATACATTATTACGTTAAAAAATTAGGATCGGTACGAACAGAGGGATGGCGAATAGTGTGTTGAAACAGCGTGTCTAGTGTTTAGTAATTTATTACTCGTTATTTATCGCCTTCTTTCAGTCGTTTAATCGCTGATAACTTGAGCGAGAATAACGTGGAACCAAATGGAAAATACCGCCACATTCGGCCGGGCAGCGTTTCGATCTGCCAGTGTCGAATCCTGCAGAATTTTCGTACCACTGTTGTTGAAAACGAAAACCACGCGTTCCTGATTACGTCACTGCGACGAAATAACCAATGGTATTAGGACGCCAGTATGCGAAGACCTTCAAATTCAGCACTTCGGACTGAGGGAATTTTACTGCGAGACGGCGTGTTCCGCCACCGATTCCAGACTCCAGCAGCCGTGGTTGTCTGTAATGCTGGACCGCCAGCCCGCAAGCCGAGAACGATTGCAGGTTGCCTATGCGGCGGCTTGCAGGACTGACAATTTGTTTTTCAGCATTTCGCTTAATTTGGCCGAATTTAAACGTCTAAAATATTGTCGTCATATTCAGAGGTATAATCTGCCATTACGGTTTGCACACAGTGAGGAAATTATCACAGTTGGAAAGTTGGCGCGTCTGGACGTAACGTAACGCACACGGCTGAAATACGCGGACGTTATTCAACAAGTACTTGAGAATGAGCACTTCGCGAGTTGGAACACACGTTAAGAATATTTTCAAACCGTTCCTATTTTCTCGCTTACGTGCTTAACGTCAGATATTACACACTTTAAGTCGTCTGCAAAGTATTCAGACGTCGGAATTTGTTTTGTGCGTGGGCGTTCCGAATCCTGTGATCCACTCGCGATTCACAACACTTGGCGTCGTGCCGACATGGTTCTGGCGATCAAACGCAGCACTCGCGTTCATTTCACTATTTTCACAATTCTCTGGAGTTGAGGTTGTGATGCACGAGCTTTCTGTTGCTTTCCGCAACAGCCTGGTTAAACTGAGGCGAAGATTTGGTTAGTAGTTGGCGAATTCTGGAGAATTCATCGTAATGTTTGTGCTTCGTGAAATAAACCTTTCGTATTATTTATTATTGTTCTGTGACGTCTCGGTTGAGATATGCCGATGAAACGGAAGCGATCACACGCCACAATTCTTTTTGCACCATACAACACTTTGTTTGGCTGTTCTCGTGTTAATATTTGTCTGATAAAGGAGCGTTGTGTCTTGACAAAGCAACGCATCAGCGATCTTTGAGACGCGTCGTGTTGTGTGCAGCTCGTGTAGAAAAATTGTCGTAACTGAGCTTGCGCATTAGTCGTATCTTATGTGACCAAAGAATGAAAGTGATTATGACGCTGTCATTTACCAACTTCTTTACTTGAGATTGAAATGACACGATTAAAGAGCAGTGTAAATTTTTATATGCAGCCTATAACGACGGCAGAATTTGGATTCAATTTCTCATTTTCAGTGCTATAATTGCGAGCATCGAGGTAGATTTCTGTTAGTAGTTTCCGTCAGAAGAGTGAATCACGCCAGAATTATAACATTTGTGGAGACATTTGCTGATTATATTTGATTGAAACCTGTAGTTAATACTACGTTTAGCCACGTACTGTTACAGAAGCCTCACATGTAATTGACGGTAAGTCACTGCTCTGGAGTAACGGGCAGCCCCAGACGTCGCATTTATCGACACTTTGACTTGACAAACAGTCCTGAAAATGTGTGTCAGTTAGACTGCACAGCGAAAGATGTGTATCACTTAGACCGCATATCGTCATAAAACGCAAATTTGAGTACCATAACTATAAATTGTTAATTTTAACTTTACATACCGGTTGATTATTTTTTGTAATGTAGGCTGTGGTGGAAAACTGATCTGTTGCATAGCCCGAGGCCTAGGCTAGTTGACAGGTTCACAGTACGGTTGTCAGCGAAGCCAAAGAAATGGAATGTTATAGCAACAATAATTCTTGCTGTGGCACGTATTTTACGCATGTTTGATTCTGAAGAGTTTTATGTCTGTTTTGACGTCGTCGTGGATGGAAATGTGGCTGGAATCGGCAGGTTCAGTATTTTTCGGTATTGGGCAGCGTTCGTCGCTAGTGTAGAGGTACGTTTGAAGACGTTCGCAGCCTGTGCACGGAGAGGCGTCGCACGCGCCTGACACGTGAGCACGCCGCCCCGCGGGAGTCCCCACGTCCCGGACGAGTACAGACCGGGCTGTTCCGTACACGTTTTTATTTCGTTTGCTCCGTTTTACTGCGTCTTACTTTTAAGTTGGTATAAAAAGAAACAAAACGGATCTGAACATTACTGCGCATATTTGTGACGCGAGTTATCGGTAATTTCCAGTATGGCTTCTGAATGATGTAATGACAGGGTGTATACGACCCGGGACAACCGGGAGATTCGGGAAAAACCCGGGAATATTTTATAATTCCGGGAATTTTTCATTGTTTTAGTTTTCAGTGAAATTTTTGTGTTTTCGGCTTCTAAGAAGCGATATTCTAACAAAGGATATAACTGTATCCCCCTTACTACAGAATAATACTGCAGCAATAAACGCTTCCCGCGCCCGGGTTCCCGGGTTCGATTCCTGGCGGGATCAGGGATTTTCTCTGCGTGGCTGTTGTGTGATGTCCTTAGGTTAGTTAGGTTTTACCGAGCGAGGTGGCGCAGTGGTTAGACACTGGACTCGCATTCGGGAGGACGACGGTTCAATCCCGAGTCCGGCCATCCTGATTTAGGTTTTCCGTGATTTCCCTAAATCACTCCAGGCAAATGCCGGGAGGGCTCCTCTGAAAGGGCATGGCCGACTTCCTCCCCCATCCTTCCCTAATCCGATGAGACCGATGACGACGCTGTCTGGTCTCCTTCCCCAAAAACAACTACGACGACAACTGTTTCCATTACATCAGTTTGATCACTTGCGAGTCGTATTATGCGCATGCGCAGTTGAGTCGCCTATGAGTTGTACATTCACCCGCTTCTGGCTGCTGAAGTGTGGCTGTTAGCTGTACAAGCAGCAGCAGCAAGCAGCCACATGCTACCCGTAAAAATCGACAGTTTCAGGGGGGCGGGGGGGGGGGGGGGGGGGGGACGCCAAATTCATATTCTTGAGGGAAAAAACCTTGTTTCACAAAGCGTCTAGCATCCAGAGCATGTTGGTCTGTGGATTATTCATATGATTTAGAAACGCATTGCTGTTGATTTCTTAATATTTTTGAACGTATTCCAAGTTGATTTCTGAATGAATCATAAGTTGATTTTTGAATGCATGCATAGAGTATGTGACGCCTCTGCCACAGGAATCTCGGTCGCATCTAGGAATAAACTTTCCTGCAGACAAAAGCGGACAGGGCTATACGAGCTGAGCGGAATAAAGCCAAACGGGTGAATGCCAATAGCTGTTTGCTATGTGGTTGACGGGGTTTGCGAATGATCAGCTTTGTTATATATAATTACTAGCTAAATCGGTAGATTTAGACTACAAGAGTGCAAATAAACGACAAACAGGAATAACAGTTTAAAGAAAGATTATATATTATCTACTCGGTGTATCTAAGAAAATGAAATTTTGACAGAAAAGCATGGTCAGATCGTTACACTTACTAGTGTACAGTCCCCAGCTAGCAGCCGCTTAAGTTAAATTCTGGGAGTAGCGCGGAAAACACGTTGTACGGATACGTAATAACGCATAACTAGAGAATAAACGCGGCATAACTAAACTGGTGATTGTGGCAGGGTTGGTGAAGCTAACCAGAGAATGAGTCATACTTAACATTGCGAGGAAAAGTTACAGAATGAGTGATGACAAGATTGTTCGTTGGAATGAGGAAGGAGAAGAAACGGGGACATCACACAAATTATGGAAGAATATGATGATTCCAAATTTACGCAAAAATTTCATACTACTACTTTTCGATCTCATGCTTGAGAAGCTGGAGCGTATGAATGAAACGTGAAACTATTTCCTAACATAAAGATTTTTGCTATTAGTAGGTGTAATAGGCATCTGATATATATATATTTTTTTGTTGATACTTCGTGAATTACATTCTGTCGTGCTATAAAAATGACTATTTCTGCCAAAACAGTCTTGGTTGCATTTTAATTTTTTTATTTTTCAACTACGCGTTTCGCCTTACTTAGGCGTCTTCAGGTTGATCTTAATTTGATACTTCTTAGAATGATCCTTTAGACAGTGTAGCCAAAGGTCATCGTCAATACATCAGGCCAACATCGCTTTCGTTAAACTCAGTAAAACCTTTTCTAGATGGGCGCGAGTATGCACACTACCTGAGCCCCATCTCATTCTGTTACTCGCCACAGCTTTCCCACGAGCGGCAAACGGCACCTTTTGAAGTGTAAGCGCCGACGCACGGTCTTCCACACACTTTGTTGCGCTATTTAGAGTTCGCGGCTTGTGCCTGCTGTTGACTTCTTTGTACAAAAATCTCGTTCAGCCCCCCCCCCCCCCCCGGTTGCAGCTGCCCACATTTGGTCAAATATCTCGCGTATTCCAACGCATGAAATCGCTTCTCTTGCCTCGTCGGCATTTTGGCAAGGCGGTGAATTCGTGATGTCAGGTGGTCGGCACAGTTTAAACTAGCTGCGTTTGTATTGATGATCCAATAATATTTGTGCACGTAATATTTTGGAAAATTCAGAATTCAGGAAACAAATGATTCCCGGTAGCCCTGTATTTCGCCTTCTGTCTGTCGTCTTCCTTTTCTACGCCAGTATGGTCACTGAGCCACTGAACTTATAATTTCGATCCGCTTGCTGCTTTCATGTAATGCCAAAAATTATTTTAATTTTTAGTCAGATCTGTTGAGAAATCTGTATTTGCGAATTCTTTGAATGACCTAGAAAATATTTGTACACATAATCTGCCTCAAAGTACACTCCCGACAATGTTTACAATCAGAGTACTCCTGTGCCCTTACTATTAATCACTGCAGCGTCCAGTATTAATTCACAGAGTATAGTAGCATTTTGGTATTTACTGACCACACAGTACTGCCTATAATGCCAGTACATATACTGTGTACATTACTGTCGGGAATCTATCCGTAAGCAGTCAACGACAACGTAGATAAATTGTGAGTATATGCCTATTGATATCGAACCCATATTACTCCTTTGTGGTACACACTTTAATTACGCACATAGACGGAACCAACGCAGTTTCGCGTGTGAGTGACGTATGCATAGACAAAAGACCCAGGTGTCGTTAATATGTTGCGTCAAGTGTTTGAATTCTAGAATTGGATCTAGGAGTTCATTATGTGCAGAGTCAAGTACGAAAAACCACTGCACCAATGGCTTCATTCTTCTTGCAAAATAATACTGAGAAATTTGTCATAGTGTTTCCTAACACGTATGGTGAGCTATCAAAAAAATGGTTCAAATGGCTCTGAGCACTATGGGGCTTAACTTGTGAGGTCATCAGTCCCCTAGAACTTAGAACTACTTAAACCTAACTAACCTAAAGACATCACACACATCCATGCCCGAGGCAGGATTCCAACGACCGTAGCGGCCACGCGCTTCCAGACTGTAGCGCCTAGAACCGCACGGCCACACCGGCCGGCGGTGAGCTATCAGTGTTGCTATTCATTAACTTGTAATTCACGTCTTAGTGACAGTTTACTTATAGTATCATTGGTTTCCTTGTGTAACATTCCGATTACAAGCTACGAAAGGCCACAGTAAGTGATGTAACGTTCTGTAAAGCACAGTTGGATCTCTACTATATCTCTGACTTGTACAGATAATACAATTAAATTACGATACCACTCACGAATTATTCCATCTCTCGTTCATTCACGTTTAAAATGTTGAGTAGTTGGCAAATCTAGTGATAGCAAATATTGTTCTACTTACACTTATTCAAAATACGGCCTCGACCTTCGCGCCTTCTTTCTTTCGACGGGTAAATTTTTCCAACTCCAAGCATACAAGTTAACTGCCAAATCAGAGATACAGTTTTAGTCTCCTTATTTATCAGTTTCAAACAGCTATTTCTCTTTATCTTTTCCTAGTGAGAAAATTAGTTTCGAATATTTCTTTGTTCGTATCGCCTGTGCATATTATTTCATGTTTTTACTTCACATAAAAAATATGCAAATGATCATTAGCACCTAGACAGATCTAAAACAATTGTTTCTGTGGTCGGTTACTCTCTGTTGCGGCTAGAAGAGAATTAGTTTCTTCTTCGTAATCTCTTTTGTGTTGGGGTCTTCCAAAGCATTTGTCTTTGAGACCTAAAATTAATTAGGAGAAATTCTAACTTGAAATGATAATGAGGGAGCTGATTTTTAATTTTCTTGTTAACAAAATCTTTATTTGATGTTCATTATCTTTACAACAGTTTATCGTCGGCTGAGAGCCGGTGGCGGCAAAGCTAAAACAACGATAGTGAATAAAGATAAACAATGTAAAGAAAAATCCAGGGTCTCCTCCACGCCACATTCTTACACACCGCGGCGAGTCACGGCTTTCTGAGTAGAAAAGCAACTGCTGGGAGAGAACCCACGACCCCTGGCGTCGATTCAGCACAGTCAGGACAGAGGGGCCGACACGGCGGTCAAATATTGTCCAAAATGCGCAGACCCCACCCAGGAGGTCTTGAAAACAGTGTAATGACAGGTGTAGCAGTCTCCATTCTCACAGTGCGAAACGTAATACCCAGTCTTTACACGATGAATGGCGCAGTTTTTATAAATGCATGCAAGACTTTACTAACGTGAGTTTTCTCTAACGAAATATATCCGACACGACTAAAGAAAACTACTACGGCATCAAGACTTGACAGTTTTGTGTCCACAGTGCTGACCTTACTGTAGTTAGTTCCTTACTGTAGTTAGTTTGAAAGGGCAGAAATTAAACTTGGTGTTTGACTCCAAAGTAAGTGCAGCTTGCGATGATGACGTCGTCATATAGCGCGTCATTTTACGCTGTTCTATTGTAAGAATTCGCACCTATAAGTACGCGTTTCCGAGAGTTCTTTTTTTCCTTGCACTTACGTTCAATACAAAGCAATGTGGCACCAGTACTCCGGTAGTATAAAACCGAATACGAGACTGGTCAGTCTGTACTGCATCAACCAATCACAGCACAATGACAGCCAGTTACTAAGAACTGTTAAAAAATACTAGCGCAAAAGTGACGGTTACTACAAAAACAGGTGCCACAAAATAACAATTTAGGCCCTCGTACTGGGCACAGCACAAGGGAACAGACGGAAGAATTTAAGTTCCTGGATGGATACCAGGGCAGCCAACAGTAAACTGAGTCGGTGAAATGTACTGAATGGCCATCTGATACGAATTCATTACGTTATGTACTTGCAACCTGTCAGCTTCTCTGTAAGACTGAAATCAAAATAACTGTGGAAAATACAAGCGGCCGCCACTTCGAGTTAAAAGTACTTGTAGTACTGTAAGTGAAAAAAGCCTTTAAGGATACGTTCGGAACGTAAGATTTTCTTGAGAACACGGGACTAGGGTCTGTTCTGTCGTTGCTAAAAATGGCTGAGGAAGACTTAAGAGGCAAGTGGAGGGCGAAACTGTTTATTCGGAATGCAGCGTTCTGTCACGGGAAGAACTGCGTGTGCTCGCCTCTTGGAGAGAGAAAAAAAGCGGCCGAAGCGCCAAGGTCACGGCTTGCAGCGTCCGTTGCAGGAGGCTGTTGGTGGGGGCAGGGGGGGAGGGGGCCACGTGACGTCAGAGCCGCTGCCCCGCCACTTCAGGGAACAGTCGCTCGCGATGCGGCGCTCAGTTGCTTTCCTACATCACGGCATGTGTGTGTGTGTGTGTGTGTGTGTGTGTGCATAATCTCTCAGGTGGTAAAAAATATTATGCCATATGTCAGTCTCGCTTACCTATTTGACAGTTACCTTCTAATTATTTATAGTAGTTGTTATCATCGGAATTTACGTAATGTGTGCAATTTAATTCCTAGATCTTGATTCTGAGATGTAGTCACTGTCTGGTTTACGACCTCAGGCCATAAAATGCTGCGTAATGTGTGGCTGGCCTGTCTAAATCCTTTCTAAACCACAACACGGCGTCTTGTTGCATTTTCCAGTATCGTCTAAATGCGCTCGTCGCTGCAGACACGGAACTTCGCATACCCAGTGACGTACTCGCCTGTACAACACGTATCACGTCCTGGTCTCTGAAGTGTGGAAGTCCCGTATACAGCACAATGTTGCGACTGTTGCCGGTAGCAGTATCTTGAATTCAGTATAAAGAGCGGCAAGTACGGACTGCTATTGTAACTGAATAGCCTCCCAAAACAAGGTTGTAACCGACAGAAGTAATTTTTTTTTCCAGGAAGAAGGAAAACATTATATTGCACAAATGTTTGCACTTCTGAAACCAAAATTGTAATGAAACAATTCTACTGACTTCGTCATTTGACTGACAGGCACTTGTTAACGCCACACGTAAACTAAAAAAAGGAATAATGGATAAACTACCATCTTGACAGAGAACAAGGTTTCAACCTCACACATAAGTGTACAAGATTGTAACCAACAACAGTATGCAAAGGATTGTATTTAACCACGGTATTCAACAAAATCTTCATATCAAACATTGTGAATACTAAATTGTTGTTGCTGCTGTGGTCTTCAGTCCAGAGACTGGTTTGATGCAGCTCTCCATGCTACTCTATCCTGTGCAAGCTTCTTCATCTCCCAGTACCTACTGCAACCTACATCCTTCTGAATCTGCTTAGTGTATTCATCTCCTGGTCTCCCTCTACGATTTGTACCCTCCTTCTTGCCCTCCAATACTAAATTGGTGATCCCTTGATGCCTCAGAACGTGTCCTACCAACCGATCCCTTCTAGTCAAGTTGTGCCACAAACTCCTCTTCTCCCCAATTCTATTCAATACCTCCTCGTTAGTTATGTGATCTGTCCATCCAATCTTCAGCATTCTTCTGTAGCAACACATTTCGAAATCTTCTATTCTCTTCTTGTCTAAATTATTTATCGTCCACGTTTCACTTCCATACATGGCCACACTCCATACAAATACTTTCAGAAACGACTTCCTGACACTTAAATCTATAGGCGATGTTAACAAATTTCTCTTCTCCAGAAACGCTTTCCTTGCCAATGCCAGTCTACATTTTATATCCTCTCTACTTCGACCATCATCAGTTATTTTGCTCCCCAAATAGCAAAACTCATTTACTACTTTAAGTGTCTCACTTCCTTAACTAATTCCAACATCACACGACTTCATGCGACTACATTCCACTATCCTCGTTTGGCTTTTATTGATGTTCATCTTGTATCCTCCGTTCAAGACACTGTCCATTCCGTTCAACTGCTCTTCCAAGTCCTTTGCTGTCTCTGACAGAATTACAATGTCATCCGCGAACCTCAGAGTTCTTATTTCTTCTCCATGTGTTTTAATACATACCCCGATTTTTCTTTTGTTTCCTTTATTGCTTCCTCAATATACAGATTGAATAACATCAGGGATAGGCTACGACCCTGTCCCATTCCCTTCCCAACCGCTGCTTCGCTTTCATGCTCCTCGACTCATATAACTGGCATCTGGTTTCTGTACTATTTGTAAATAGCCTTTCGCACCCTGTATTTTATCCCTGCCATCTTCAGGATTCCGGCGGGATCGGGGATTTTCTCTGCCTCGTGATGGCTGGGTGTTGTGTGCTGTCCTTAGGTTAGTTAGGCTTAAGTAGTTCTAAGTTCTAGGGGACTGATGACCATAGATGTTAAGTCCCATAGTGCTCAGAGCCATTTGAACCATTTTGAACCTTCAGGATTTGAAAGAGTGTATTCCAGTCAACATTGTCAAAAGCTTTCTCTAAGTCTACAAATGCTAGAAACGTACGTTTGCCTTTCCTTAATCTATCTTCTAAGATAAATCGTAGGGTCAGTGTTGCTTCACGTGTTCCCGTATTTCTACGGAATCCAAACTGACCTTCCCCGAGGTTTGCATCTACCAGTTTTTCCATTCGCCTGTAAAGAATTCGCGTTGGTATTTTGCAGTCGTGACTTATTAAACTGATAGTTCGGTAATTTTCATATCTGTCAACCCCTGCTTTCTTTGGGGTTTGAACTATTATATTGTTCTTGAAGTTTGCTGGTATTTCACCTGTCTGATACATTTGTTCACTAGACGGTAGAGTTTTGTCAGGCTCTCCCAAGGCAGCCAGTACTTCTAATGGAATGTTGTCTACTCCTAGGGCCTTGTTTCGACTAAGGTCTTTCAGTGCTCTGTCAAACTCTTCACGCAGTATCATATCTCCCATCTCATCTTCATCTGCATCCTCTTCCATTTCCATAAAATTGTTCTCAAGTACATTTCCCTTTTATAGATTCTCTCCTTCCACATTTCTGCTTTCCCTTATTTGCTTATAACGGGGTTTTCATCTCAGCTCTTGGTATTCATACAAGTGGTTCTCTTTTGTGCAAAGTTCTCTTTAATTTTCCTGTAGGCAGGATCTATCTTACCCCTAGTGAGATATGCCTCTACATCCTTACATTTGTCCTCTAGGCGACCCTGCTTAGCCATTTTGCACTTCCTGTCGATCTCATTTTTGAAACGTCTGTATTCCCTTTTGCCTACTTCAGTTACTGCATTTTTTTTATTTTCTACTTTCATCAGTTAAATTCAATATTTCTTCTGTTATCCAAGCTGGGTGTATACGTACCGGGAGATCCGGGAAAAACACGGGAATTCTTTAGAATTCCGGGAATTTTTCATTGTTATAGTTTTCAGTTAGAGTTTTGTAATTTTGATCGGTAAGAACCGATAGTCTACGTAAGGATATTACTGTTTCCCCGTACTGCAGAATAATACTTCAACAATAAAACATAAACGAGAGAAAAAATACGAAAATAATTTAAATTGCAAAGGAAATGCGCCATATACAACGACACCCAGTGATCATGCAAGCGTCTGCCAACAGCAAATGTGTCAAAGGCTTTAGAAAGACAATGCAATGCTTCATAACAACAAATTGCCTCCGATGAGTGTGAAGCCGCAACTGTTTACATTATTTTCTTTTTAGCAGTTACGAGCGGGCTCATGCGCATGCGCAGTTGAGTCGTGTTTGAGCAGTAGATTTTCCCGCTTCTGGCTACAGGAATGTGGCTGTTGGCTGTGCAAGCAGTCGCAGCAAGTAACTAGATGCTACTGGGAAAAGGGGGCGCCAAATTCATATTCTCGTGGGGAAAAAAACTTGTTTCACAAAATGCCTAGCATACAGCTCACGTTGGTCTATCGATTATTCATAAGATTTCGAAACGCATCCCTGTTGATTTTTGAACATTTTTGAACACATCTTAAGTTGGTTTCTGAGTGAATCATAAGTTGATTTTTGAATGCGTGCATAGTGTACGTGATGTCTCTGTCAGGAGAATATTCGTCACATTTAGAAATAAACTTCCGCAGACCAAAGGGAACGTGACTATACGAGCTGAGCGGAGTAAAGCCGAACGGATGAACGCCAATGGCTGTCTGATTATGTGGTTGACTGTGTTAGCAAATGTTCAGCGTTATTAGCGAAATCCATAAACTCAGACAACCAGAGTGGAAATAAACGACTAACAGGAATAACGGGTAAGAAAGATTACGTATTATCTTCTCAGTGTATATAAGAAAATGAAATTTTGACAGTAAATTTTTGGCCAGATCGCTACACTTGTAAGGACCAATTGTACGGTCCCTGGCTAGCAGCCGCTGAAGTGCTATTCTGATAGTAACGCGGAAAACGTGTTGTACCAACACCTAATAACGCCTAACCGGAAAATAATCGCGGGATAACTAAACCCGTGATTCTGGCAGGGTTTGTGAAGTTAATCGTCGAACAAATTTTCACAATGGCAGGAATAGCTACAGAATTCTTGATGACAAGATTGTTTGTTAGAGCGGGGAAGGAGAACAAACGGGGACATCACACAAATTACGGAACAATAAGACGATTCCAAATTTATATAAAAATTTCGTTATACTGCTTTTCGATCTCGTGCTTGAGAAACTGGTGCGTATGAATGAAATGTGAAACTATTTCCTAACATAAAGCTTTTTGCTTGCAGTAGGTCTTATAGGCATTTGATATTGGTACTTCGTGAATTACATTCTGTCGTGTAAAAATGACCATTTGTGCCAAAACAGTGTCGTTTATTTGGTGTGTGTTACAAAATTGCTGCAATATTAGAAAGGCCTATTTTGTTTTATCTATCACACAGTGACAAAATAGACGTAATCAGATCGAAAAACCAGACCATCTTGGGTATGATTTTTTCAGTATTAGATAGTGACATTTCGATTTTTCATGTAGCAAAACGTTTGACGAACTTTGATGAGGTAAGCACACCATGTAAAGCTGTAGCAAGATTACAGAGAAAAAAATGCTAGGAGCTAAGGATTGAAGAAATGTGTACTTCACAAAAGAGCAAGTTATTAGCTAATAGACAATAAAGAGTGAAAATTTTCAGAAGAGATCTTACTCTCCCTTTTACAAATAATCCCATTCACTATTAATTGCGAGATTTGAAAAAAAGGGGGGGGGGGCAGGCTGTCAAACGGGCCGACTGGGGGCAGGAGAGGCACAACAGGACATTTCAATTTCCACTGTCTTGAATATAGTTTGATGGCATCCATTACAAAATACACACTGGCGCACTTCAGACCATATAACATGTCTTACATTTCCTCGAACACATATGTTTTATGTTTCAGACTTTTCAGAAAGATGTACGCTACAATATGAAGATCTTTTTGAAAATTCGATTTTTTCGTATTGACCCGGTTCGCAAATGTCGTAGATTCGGGGCTGATGCGCAGAGCAGTCTGAGCTATAGTGGGAAGTCTCCACGTGACCCGTCTTTACATTTAGTGATTTTGCTGTTTCCCCATCGTTTACTCTCACCTCAAATGAAAACAAAATGGATGTCTGTGGCCGGGAGCTATCAAGTGAATTAAAATACATTCACATAATTATGGAAGGCTAAAATATCTTATTACTTTCAGATTTTATTTTATTTCCACCTTTCTGACAGTCAAGCATTAATCACGTTGCAGAACAATGTAGTTATTTTTAGTCTGTTTGCTAAAGAAATTTGATTTTATTAACCTTTTCCGCAGAGGCAGTCAATGTATTTGAAACGAAATTCCACAGTACTGGCTAGTTTCAACTGGTTGCTGAATTTCAAGTGCACGTTTTCGTCTTCTAGCACGTATGACATTTTGCCACAATTAAGAGCCAGACATGATATAATACAGTACTGGTGCTCCAATAAAATTTACATCCTGAAAACCACACTGAAAAGCTTAGTATCAGGTCGAGGACTACTTCATTGGGTATCTGGACATTGGAATGTGCACTTTAAATATGCACTTTAAATGTGCACACTTTAGTATGGTTCACGAAATTCCGATGCTCTTGCAGTAATCTCTGACGTCTTGTTTCTTTTATGACATAATGTGTGATCTTTTAATGTTTTACACGTACGCACATACGGGCTTCCTACGTCATGGCAGCTTCGCAAGCGCGGTGTCGCCTGTTATCTGCGCTCTCTGGCAACTGCGGAAACGGATCTGTTTCTAACAGGTCGCGGGAAAATATTGCGAATGGTGGTTTGAAAAGCGTTACTTTCAAAGTAAATATCCTTTTACGTAAGTTGAACTATGTGCAAGAATGTACCATGAATTTATTAAATCACAGAGCGTTTGACTCTCATTTAAAAATCAACTCTTTGATAACGAGCCATTTAGAAGAATTTCGAACCTGAAGATTAGACATTTATGTCATTATTAAAAATTTTACTGGCACATTTGTTTGATATATCTTAAAGTGTAACACGTGCAGAAAAGATCAACATTATATGCGAAAGCTTAGCTTCCCTTGCAGCTTATTAACCTTAGAGACTAATTTTATATGTGAAAGCTTTGCTTTTCTTGTAACAACACCATGTATATTAATTTAAACTATTAACTTTCGCTGTTTGTCTTCGTGCTACTTAACAGTGACGTTGCTGTTGGCTGACTACATCACGTGTCCTATGCTCTGAATATCCGCTGTCAACGGCTGGCGAGATCACGTGACATGAGCTGTGACTGGCTTACAAAAGCGCATCGCAATCTCGATTTCAATGATTCGGAAAGTAAAATGCGGTGTTTGATGGAATTCCAATGTATACTTTCGTAATACGAAAATACGCAGCGTATATGTTGCTGCACGTTAGACATCTTTCCAAACGTGTTTTTTCCCCCGTGAGTTTCGTTTTCTAAAGTGCCGGGAAATTCCACGCCCGTGCATAAAGCCATAACCATCCAAACGATTGATAAGTTTTACAGTTCTGAGAGAAAATATAGTGTCACTTAACACGGAGAAAGTGTGTTTTCACCTGGGAGAAAGAGTATTTTTAACCAGGAAATCCAGGAAAAAGCCGGGAATTTTTTTTCATTTTCCGCGTATACGCTCTGCCAAGGATTTCTACTAGTCCTCGTCTTTTTATCTATTTGATCCTCTGCTGCCTTCACTATTTCATCCCTCAAAACTACCCATTCTTCTTCTTCTGCATTTCTTTCCCCCATTCCTGACAACCGTTCCCTTTTGCTCTCCCTGAAACTCACTACAACCTCTGGTTCTGTCAGTTTATCCAGGTCCCATCTCCCTAAATCCCCACCTTTTTGCAGTTTCTTCAGTTTTAATCTACAGTTCATAACCAATAGATTGTCGTCAGAGTCCAGTATCTCCAGGTCTCTTCCCTGTATACAACCTTCCTTCATGATTCTTCAACCAAATGTTAGCTATGATTAAGTCATTCTCTGTGCAAAATTCTACCAGGCGGCTTCCTCTTTCATTTCTTACCCCATTCCATATTCACCTACTACTTACCCCTCTCTTCCTTTTCCTACTATCGAATTCCACTCACCCATGACTATTAAATTTTCGTCTCCTTTCACTATCTGAATAATTTATTTTATCTCGTCATACATTTCATCAATCTCTTCGTCATCTGCAGAGCTAGATGGCATATAAACTTGTACTACTGTGGTAATCGTGGGCTTCATGTCTATCTTCGCCACAATAATGCGTTCACTATGCTGTTTGTAGTAGCTTACCCGCATACTTATTTTTTATTCATTATTATACCTACTCCTGCATTATCCCTATTTGATTTTGTATTTATAACCCTTATTCAGCTGACCAGAAGTCTTGTTCCTCGCCGGCCGTTGTGGCCGAGCGGTTCTAGGCGCTACAGTCTGGAACCGCGCGACCGCTACGGTCGCAAGTTCGAATCCTGCCTCGGGCATGGATGTGTGTGATGTCCTTACGTTAGTTAGGTTTAAGTAGTTCTAGTGGACTGATGACCTCAGAAGTTGAGTCCCATAGTGCTCAGAGCCATTTGAACCATTTTCTTGTTCCTCCTACCACTGAACTTCACTAATTCCCACTATATCTAACTTTGACCTATCCATTTCCCTTTTAAAGCCCACCTGCCCAATTAAGGGATCTGACATTCCACGCTCCAATCTGTAGACGCCAGTTTTCTTTCTCCTGATTACGACGTCCTCCTGATTAGTCCCCGCCGGGAGATCCGAATGGGGTACTATTTTACCTCCGGTATGTTTTACCGAAGGGGACGCCATCGTCATTTAACCATATAGTAAACCTGCATGCCCTTGGGATAAATTACGGCTGTAGTTTCCGCCTGCTTTCAGCCGTTCGCAGTACCAGCACAGCAAGGCCGCTTTGGTTAGTGTTGCAAGGCCAGATGAGTCAATCATCGAGACTGTTGCCCCTGCAACTACTGAAAAAGCTGCTGCCCCTCTTCAGGAACCACACGTTTTTTCTTGCCTCTCAACAGATACCCCTCTGTTGTGTTGCACCTACGTGCAGCGCAGAGGAAATTGTCACTGAAGTAAATTCTTGTATTATGTGTTATGCTGACTTCATTTACAAAGAAATCAGTACACTAAAATGTTACTCAACCTTCACTTCACAAAATTGTTTCAGTTCCACCGGAATACAGTTGTACATATCCATTAAGTCATTCAATTTTCCTCCCTATATTGGCAACAGCTCTGAACAGAGAAGAGGAGTTTCAGTTAGTGGCACACTATAGGGCTTAGACTTTATGTATTAAGAACCCCTCCTGATTTCTTTATGGTGGAATATGCATGCAACCGTTGTAATACATTGTGGCGGATTCTGATGCGAACTCTTCCTGGATAATCTGCAGTTATCTGTATCCAGTGTGAAGAAGTTATTTTGAATTTCGAATACCTTCTCAACGAATGTTCCTAATCACTCCAATATAACTCCTCTGGCTTCATATCATATACGAGGAAAGGTTTCATAGCCCCGATGAAGCGAAAACCTCTACCCAGTATTCAGGAACATGCACAGTATGATGATCCTTCTGATGCTGTATCAGGACAAGGTCTCGGTCACACTGCAGAAAATTGTGACCTGATACCAGGAACTTATGATTGACTTCAGAATGAGATTTTCACTCTGCAGCGGAGTGTGCGCTGATATGAAACTTCCTGGCAGATTAAAACTGTGTGCCCGACCGAGACTCGAACTCGGGACCTTTGCCTTTCGCGGGCAAGTGCTCTACCATCTGAGCTACCCAAGCACGACTCACGCCCGGTACTCACAGGTTTACTTCTGCCAGTATCGTCGCAGAAGAGCTTCTGTAAAGTTTGGAAGGTAGGAGACGAGATACTGGCAGAAGTAAAGCTGTGAGTACCGGGCGTGAGTCGTGCTTCGGTAGCTCAGATGGTAGAGCACTTGCCCGCGAAAGGCAAAGGTCCCGAGTTCGAGTCTCGGTCGGGCACACAGTTTTAATCTGCCAGGAAGTTTTATGATTGACTGTAGTAAAATATTCCAGAGTTATTCAATATTGCCAAAGTGACAACATATGCGAGTTATTTTTTCGCCCTGTGTATCTGTCAGACCAAATGACGAAAGTCTTACCTTCTCCCTGAGGAAGGAGCTGATAGTTTGTGGTGATGTACTTCAATATACACGAAGAAATGTCGGTTGATCCTCGCCTGTCAACACTTTCACGCCAAAAGCACATTGTTCCATCATTAGTTCCCGCATTATGTGTGGCTTCACTATAACAGGAATATTGCCGTTGATAAAACACGGAGGAGAGGGACAATACAGGACAGAAAAACACTTGCTGTAAAGCAAGGTAAAGTAAAAATGGAGATAGGACTGGGGATTTGTTTTCGTCTTCCTTCACCGCTTTATAGGACCCTTCAGCGTTGTAATGATGTAATCTTCCTTCAATTTCAATAGCTTGTCTTTCATCGTTCTCTGCTGACATAATACCCAAATAAAACCTGTCACAGTAGGATCAAGACTCTGCTCCAGGAACATCAAATCTCAGATTGAAACACGAGTGGAAAATCACTCTCTATGTGCATTCATTGCATTTATATACGGGATGTTGTTTTCTAAACGTATCAACATCTTTTTTAAATATAGACCAGCGGACAAGCAACTCTTAACAGATTTGTGGCGACTGTCCTGGCAGTGTACGTTTGATTTCACATAGCTTCCGATGACCAAGTATTGCGCAAGTTGATTTTTATGTTTGCCCGTCTTGTCACAGAACACCTTCGAAGTTTTTATTTTCTCTTCCAATTCATGTATTCCATGAAGAGTTGTTATAAACATGAAATAGCGTCTTTTGACAAACCTGCTGTCACCTGATGGTATTGTTACCAAATAAGAAAAACTGCAGTGTCTACGAGAAAGATCTTTGACATATCTTATTTTGGTGTGCTCAATTCTGACACAGTTTTGTTTCAACAATACTGACTGTTCATTGTAATTCAAACTATAGAAGTCTTTAAACTGTGTGTTTCGTATCCAGTGCAATTCGTTTAGGTTGCTAGGTGCTCCTGCAGCCGAATGCCTGGGATCACAGTAAACAATAACCACCTTTTGAAACAGTGTTTGAATAAATAACTCGTTATTTATCCAGTCGAAGACAATGATTGAAGAATATTGCCTGAAGGTGTAAGTCACGTGCTCTGTAGTGTTTTATTATTGTTGTTGTTGTTGTGGTCTTCAGTCCTGAGACTGGTTTGATGCAGCTCTCCATGCTACTCTATCCTGTGCAAGTTTCTTCATCTCCCAGTACCTACTGCAACCTACATCCTTCTGAATCTGCTTAGTGTATTCATCTCTTGGTCTCACTCTACGATTTTTACCCTCCACGCTGCCCTCCAATGCTAAATTTGTGTTCCCTTGATGCCTCAAAACATGTCCTACCAACCGATCCCTTCTTCTAGTCAAGTTGTGCCACAAACTTCTCTTCTCCACAATCCTATTCAATACCTCCTCATTAGTTATGTGATCTACCCACCTTACCTTCAGCATTCTTCTGTAGCACCACATTTCGAAAGCTTCTATTCTCTTCTTGTCCATACTAGTTATCGTCCATGTTTCACTTCCATACATGGCTACACTCCATACAAATACTTTCAGAAACGACTTCCTGACAAATCTATACTCGCTGTTAACAAATTTCTCTTCTTCAGAAACGATTTCCTTGCCATTGCCAGTCTACATTTTATATCCTCTCTACTTCGACCATCATCAGTTATTTTACTCCCTAAATAGCAAAACTCCTATACTACTTTAAGTGTCTCATTTCCTAATCTAATTCCCTCAGCATCACCCGATTTAATTTGACTACATTCCATTATCCTCGTTTTGCTTTTGTTGATGATCATCTAATATCCTCCTTTCAAGACACTGTCCATTCCGTTCAACTGCTCTTCCAAGTCCTTTGCTGTCTCTGACAGAATTACAATGTCATCGGCGAACCTCAAAGTTTTTACTTCTTCTCCATGAATTTTACTACCTACTCCGAATTTTTCTTTTGTTTCCTTTACTGCTTGCTCAATATACAGATTGAATAACATCGGGGAGAGGCTACAACCCTGTCTCACTCCTTTCCCAACCACTGCTTCCCTTTCATGCCCCTCGACTCTTATAACTGCCATCTGGTTTCTGTACAAATTGTAAATAGCCTTTCGCTTCCTGTATTTTACCCCTGCCACCTTTAGAATGTGAAAGAGAGTATTCCAGTCAACATTGTCAAAAGCTTTCTCTAAGTCTACAAATGCTAGAAACGTAGGTTTGCCTTTTCTTAATCTTTCTTCTAAGATAAGTCGTAAGGTTAGTATTGCCTCACGTGTTCCAACATTTCCACGGAATCCAAACTGATCTTCCCCGAGGTCCGCTTCTACCAGTTTTTCCATTCGTTTGTAAAGAATTCGCGTTAGTATTTTGCAGCTGTGACTTATTAAACTGATAGTTCGGTAATTTTCACATCTGTCAACACCTGCTTTCTATGGGATTGGAATTATTATATTCTTCTTGAAGTCTGAGGGTATTTCACCTGTCTCATACATCTTGCTCACCAGATGGTAGAGTTTTGTCAGGACTGGCTCTCCCAAGGCCGTCAGTAGTTCTAATGGAATGTTGTCTACTCCTGGGGCCTTGTTTCGACTCAGGTCTTTCAGTGCTCTGTCAAACTCTTCACGCAGTATCGTATCTCCCATTTCATCTTCATCTACATCCTCTTCCATTTCCATAATATTGTCCTCAAGTACATCGCCCTTGTATAAACCCTCTATATACTCCTTCCACCTTTCTGCCTTCCCTTCTTTGCTTAGAACTGGGTTGCCATCTGAGCTCTTGATATTCATACAAGTGGTTCTCTTCTCTCCAAAGGTCTCTTTAATTTTCCTGTAGGCAGTATCTATCTTACCCCTAGTGAGACAAGCCTCTACATCCTTACATTTGTCCTCTAGCCATCCCTGCTTAGCCATTTTGCACTTCCTGTCGATCTCATTTTTGAGACGTTTGTATTCCTTTTTGCCTGCTTCATTTACTGCATTTTTATACTTTCTCCTTTCATCAATTAAATTCAATATTTATTCTGTTACCCAAGGATTTCTATTAGCCCTCGTCTTTTTACCTACTTGATGATCTGCTGCCTTCACTACTTCATCCCTCAGAGCTACCCATTCTTCTTCTACTGTACTTCTTTCCCCCATTCCTGTCAATTGTTCCCTTATGTTCTCCCTGAAACTCTCTACAACCTCTCGTTCTTTCAGTTTATCCAGGTCCCATCTCCTTAAATTCCCACTTTTTTGTAGTTTCTTCAGTTTCAATCTGCAGTTCATAACCAAGAGATTGTGGTCAGAATCCATATCTGCCCCTGGAAATGTCTTAAAATTTAAAACCTGATTCCTAAATCTCTGTCTTACCGTTATATAATCTACCTGATACCTTTTAGTATCTCCAGGATTCTTCCAGGTATACAACCTTCTTTTATTATTCTTGAACCAAGTGTTAGCTATGATTAAGTTATGCTCTGTGCAAAATTCTACAAGGCGGCTTCCTCTCTCGTTTCTTCCCCGTAATCCATATTCACCTACTATGTTTCCTTCTCTCCCTTTTCCTACTGACGAATTCCAGTCACCCATGACTATTAAATTTTCATCTCCCTTCACTACCTGAATAATTTCTTTTATGTCGTCATACATTTCATCAATTTCTTCATCATCTGCAGAGCTAGTTGGCATATAAACTTGTACTACTGTAGTAGGCATGGGCTTTGTGTCTATCTTGGCCACAATAATGCGTTCACTATGCTGTTTGTAGTAGCTAACCCGCACTCCTATTTTTTTTTTCATTATTAAACCTACTCCTGCATTACCCCTATTTGATTTTGTATTTATAACCCTGTAATCACCTGACCAAAAGTCTTGTTCCTCCTGCCACCGAACTTCACTAATTCCCACTCTATCTAACTTTAACCTACCATTTCCCTTTTTAAATTTTCTAACCTACCTGCCCGATTAAGGGATCTGACATTCCACGCTCCGATCCGTAGAACGCCAGTTGTCTTTCTCCTGATAACGACGTCCTCTTGAGTAGTCCCCGCCCGGAGATCCGAATGGGGGACTATTTTACCTCCGGAATATTTTACCCAAGAGGACGCCATCATCATTTAATCATACAGTAAAGCTGCATGCCCTCGGGAAAAATTACGGCTGTAGTTTCCCCTTGCTTTCAGCCGTTCGCAGTACCAGCACAGCAAGGCCGTTTTGGTTAATGTTACAAGGCCAGATCAGTCAATCATCCAGACTGTTGCCCCTGCAACTACTGAAAAGGCTGCTGCCCCTCTTCAGGAACCACACGTTTGTCTGGCCTCTCAACAGATACCCCTCCGTTGTGGTTGCACCTACGGTACGGCCATCTGTATCGCTGAGGCACGCAAGCCTCCCCACCAACGGCAAGGTCCATGGTTCATGGGGGGTTTTTATTATTAAGCATTGTATTACCTAACCTTTCCATTGTGTAATGATACATTATATAGCGATATGGTTTGCGCTACTTCGTGATAATTCACAATAAAGGCTAGACGGAAATTTGCTTCGCTAGTCACAAACTAGGCCAGTTATTTAAGGTTATGGAATCATAATACTACCATGAAAAATGGGTTGAGCCTGGTACTACGTACCTCATCTGGTGTAGATTTTGCCACCATTACATTCCCCTCTTTAATACGTATATATTGTTTTCCAGCATCCACGAGTCTTTTACGTTTCACATCACGCCACTCACTCAAACGTTGTTTACGCTTTTTGCCTCTATTCGTGTGTTTCTGACAGTCCTGGCTGTTGAACTTCAGCTGTCTGATGGTGCCAGCCATAGAAGCTCATATTTCGTTCCCTGTCAAGCTACAACATGGCTGCTAGGCAATGTCACAAGAAGACGGAAAGAAAACACAATCCGATTGTGCCCCAACATCAGCCTATTACACCATACATTCACGTAAAGTTCAAAACAAGAAATCAGTCTGCAGTTATTTGTCACGTACAGAGCGATGGAAATTTATTTGCCAAACTAAAACATGGCGGACGATGCACACAAGATGAAGTAGCAGACACGCTACAGTTCTATAGTCAGAGACCAGACTTCTACATCCAGGTTGTATAGAGATCACTGGTTTTTTAGCACTGACCCTGACTTGATGTGTCGGCCATCTTACTTACCGATTCAACCTTGTTGTGCGCAACGCAAACTTGTTGATCTGTCACCTGCAAAAGATTGTGTAGAGCAGGTCTAGTATCGCTACTTTTTGCCAGGTACTGTTAACCTTTCTCTGTGTAAAAGGCAGCTTTTGTAAAAATGTGGGTTACAAGCTTGCTCTGGGCGACTATTCAGCTGTCAGCATGTGCTGAGTTTAATCTCGTTGCCGGCCGGAGTGGCCGTGCGGTTCTAGGAGCTACAGTCTCGAACCGCGAGACCGCTACGGTCGCAGGTTCTAATCCTGCCTCGGGCATGGATGTGTGTGTCTTCCTTAGGTTAGTTAGGTTTAAGTAGTTGTAAGTTCTAGGGGACTGATGACCTCAGAAGTTGAGTCCCATAGTGCTCAGAGCCATTTGAACCAGCCATTTAATCTTGCTTGTTTTGAGTTTTCTCATTGTTCTAGTGATCTCAGAAGGCAGCAACATGCAGCTTACGCTTTTATTCAGGTCTTGTAGGTAGAATCGATTGAGCTTGCTATTAAGTGGCAGAACAAAATTGAAAAGAAATTACGGGTTCCCTCAGAAATGCTTTCTTACAAAACAGATCTTATCTTACGGTAAGTGAAACTGACAGGAAGTGTTCCCGATGAAATAGGTGGGATACTGCGGAGTACATCTTGGTTGGATAAAATTTCCCCGTATTTCTGGTGCATCCGTCGCTTGGAATGCAACCGACATAGCACTATAGTGTAGTAATTACCGACGGAGTAGGAATCCTGTCCGTTGCGGATAGTATGACAGAGGGCATTAGTACCAACTAAAATACCATTCTCAAGAAGATTCCTTTTCATAATATTATCTGTTTATACCAGTTCGCGAATGGCGCGTGGGTAGGGTGACGGTCGGTATACCTTTGTATTGGCTGCAATTTCTCGAATTTTCTCCTCGTCGTCATTTCGCTGCAAGCTCGAAAGCTTCGAGGAGACGCGTTGTTAATTGCAGTCGAATGTAATGTAAGTGCTACCGTTTATTGTTTTTGTGCTGTTGTGATAGTTTACAATTATGAATAAGTTCGTAACAGCAAAGAAGAGACAAACCTATTTTGATTCGTCCGCCAGCGTTACGGTAACTTAAAAATATGTACATACTACTGTCATTGCCTAATTACCTGCCTATAGCAGTTCAATGTTAGCCCTGGAGTCGTTATTCGAAGGCTGGTAGAACTTTGGAGTTGCAATATTACAGTATTTCAGAAGGCGGCGAAATCGTAAATATCATAGAAAATAATATTAAATTAAAATCAGTGGATAAAAATGCACTCGGATTCAGCTGTGTCACCCAAAAATCGCGTTCACCAAGAAACATATCGCCTAAATGGCGATGGCTGTATTGCTTTAAAAAAATTTGCTCGGTATTCTGCCATTAGTAGAGGAAATGGCAAAATATCACCCAATCTGATGACTTGCATGATATCAGTTATGAAAATCAGTTCCTATATGGACTTTTTTTTGGGTGGGGCGGGGGGGGGGGGGTTTGTGGAGAGCGGAAGGGGTACAGGATGACAGCGCATTTCGTTCGTTTCTAAAAGCGGGCTGCTTAAATTCCTCTGAGCTGGCAGCACTCTTCATCCTTCCCTCACCCCTTCGTACGAAATGTATTCTGCTCTTGTAATAGCACAGTAACTGAATCCAGCAATTCCATGCACAGTTAAATCTTAAAAATATGCACTCACTCATGCAGTGTGGAATGACTAAACATGCACATGTAAAGGAAAAACAAGGTATGTAAGAATTCAATCTTTTGTTGCGACGCATTTTATTTTATTGTAAAACAGTGTACAGCAACCGGTTTTCCTCGATTCTCCACCGACTCCGGGTAGCGCTGCGAGCCGCTGAACCAGTAGTCCCTGGATTCAGGAGGTGAGTTGGTTCAAATCCATGCGGTGTCATTGTTGAAAATGATTTTCAGTGGATTGTCATTTTCACTTAAGGCAAATGTTGGAGGCCACAGCGAATTGCTTCCGAACGCCTTTCTGTCCTGACAAGATCCATACCCCTTAAAGACGCGCCCCTCTGCTTAAATGGAAAGAGCAGCATCAAAGGCGTGTCGAGCATCCCTTCAGACTCCCAGCACTAAAAGCATTATGGCAAATAAATGACAATCCAAATGCTCCTCATCTGGGCTCACGCATCTGTCTGCTGGGTTGTTCTTCAATGCAAGAATTGATAGATCCATTCTAAAATGAGGAAATTTGGGAAAGTGTAACGCTGAACAATTCCAAATCGTTTGCATGTTCGCCGACAGAAATTATTCTGCGTTCTCTGTCGAACAGGGGTCTCTCTATTCCTTTTCACTGACAAGGGCAGCTCACCTGCTGGTCAGCATCGACTTCCTCCAAATTTATGGTCTCAGCAGGGCTCGGCCAGAAATCACTGTGACATAAATGAGGGCTCCAGAACGCCAAGCGTTCAGCAAACGTTGGGTCTTTTGGCGCGGGTCGGGCGGGGAATGAGTCATTTATGTCGGCACAGCTCCCAGCCAGCGGTCCAGAGAGAGTTCCGAGCGGTAATCCGAGGGTCCTGGGGTCGAGTCTCTTGCTGCAGTCTTTTTAGTTTATTTCTCATTTTGTACGTCACAGAGCAAATAAACCGGAGTAATACTCCAGACAATGTATTTATTAATATTTTATTAAAAGCCATGAAAACGAATGGGAAAGTAAAATTTGAGTTTGCAAATATCAGTGCTAGCTGTCGAATTATTTGGAAAGTCTTAAAGCGCTTTAAATACGGCAGACTTTATTAACATTCTGCATTTTCTCTCCATGTTTACGTATCTGTAAATCAACATACCGCCCTTACGACGAACACATCTGTGCGAACTAGAGACCATATTCGCGATGCCGTCACTGAAGAATGTTTGACTTTGTTGACGAACCCACAACCTCAACTCTCGACGCACCGCTTCACCACTACCAGAGCAAAGTCCTCGGTGGCGTTTCTTTAAGTTTCGGGAGCAGATGAAAATGGGATGGATGGGGCCAAGTCGGGAGTGTGCGGGGGGTGTCAGGCGGCAGTGAAACCAGGGCGGGCGTCGGACGGTCGGAAATGTCGCGCCGGGGGGGAGGGCGCTCCGTGTGCGGACGGACTCTTCTGCGGTCAGCAACTGAACTGGATTGTAGAGCGTGCACGAAAACTTCGTACGTAAAATGCGATACTTTTAACATTTTACACTTGATGATTTACACGTGCTTGGTCGATATTAATCCACTCTGAATTTTTACAATTGCTTGCTTGTTTTAAGGATTCCCCAGAAAAAGAAAACTTGATTTAGATACATAAAAGCTTCTCCCTCAGTGCATAGCTTGGCAGCAAACCACACACAACGCACCATTTCGCCAAATATTGGCAAGCATAGCTGGTGATGTAGAATGGAATATATTTTGATGCAGTCTTGTTTGGATGTGATTTCCTTTTCTCTCACGATAAGTATGGTTGTGAAGATTTTTGACCAAATTCTGTGCCTGATGACAACGGACTATATTTCGGGAAGAATCACTCTAAACACTGCACGATGGCGATTGTTTAGCCTGAAAATTTTCGTCGTATATCTGTGGATTTGCTTGTCCTTTCGTTTTATGAAAATGCTGACATATACAATGTATCGAACATTATTTTGGTTTATTTGCAGTGTAAATAGCATAGAGATTGAAAATGAAGATCTTTATGGAATGTCCCCTCATTTCATGGCCGTACATGGATGTACAACTTTATTTGGGATCTAATTTGTTTAATCTATCGTTATAAAGTTTTCGATTTGCTTGAGAAGGGGATCGATGTACAAAGTTGTCGTTCGTAAAAGTAAGCGCAAGACCGTTGGTCGGAAACCTTTCACACACTGTCAGAGTGGGTCTGGACTGTAGAATGACTCACACTACAGAACAGTTGAAACATCAGACCAAAACGATAACTCCCTTGCAAGCCTTCCAGTGTTTCAGGTACATATGCGGCTTGTCTTGGTATGACCACAATCCTAGATTGGAGCTTTAATTGCGCGAGTATAGGAGGAAAGATAACGTCGAACATAAACTCCCCAGACAGCATGACTTTGGCTCTGTGAAGGAAGTCACACGAGCTGGAGTACAAAGTTATAAACTGGTATAATAATACCTGCTAGCAGCCATCTGTCAGAAGTACCTTCGTTTGTGAGTGATGTCTATGTGACACAATCATCTGGAACTACACTCCTGGAAATTGAAATAAGAACACCGTGAATTCTTTGTCCCAGAAAGGGGAAACTTTATTGACACATTCCTGGGGTCAGATACATCACATGATCACACTGACAGAACCACAGGCACATAGACACAGGCAACAGAGCATGCACAATGTCGGCACTAGTACAGTGTATATCCACCTTTCGCAGCAATGCAGGCTGCTATTCTCCCATGGAGACGATCGTAGAGATGCTGGATGTAGTCCTGTGGAACGGCTTGCCATGCCATTTCCACCTGGCGCCTCAGTTGGACCAGCGTTCGTGCTGGACGTGCAGACCGCGTGAGACGACGCTTCATCCAGTCCCAAACATGCTCAATGGGGGACAGATCCGGAGATCTTGCTGGCCAGGGTAGTTGACTTACACCTTCTAGAGCACGTTGGATGGCACGTGATACATGCGGACGTGCATTGTCCTTTTGGAACAGCAAGTTTCCTTGCCGGTCTAGGAATGGTAGAACGATGGGTTCGATGACGGTTTGGATGTACCGTGCACTATTCAGTGTCCCCTCGACGATCACCAGTGGTGTACGGCCAGTGTAGGAGATCGCTCCCCACACCATGATGCCGGGTGTTGGCCCTGTGTGCCTCGGTCGTATGCAGTCCTGATTGTGGCACTCACCTGCACGGCGCCAAACACGCATACGACCATCATTGGCATCAAGGCAGAAGCGACTCTCATCGCTGAAGACGACACGTCTCCATTCGTCCCTCCATTCACGCCTGTCGCGACACCACTGGAGGCGGGCTGCACGATGTTGGGGCGTGAGCGGAAGACGGCCTAACGGTGTGCGGGACCGTAGCCCAGCTTCATGGAGACGGTTGCGAATGGTCCTCGCCGACACCCCAGGAGCAACAGTGTCCCTAATTTGCTGGGAAGTGGCGGTGCGGTCCCCTACGGCACTGCGTAGGATCCTACGGTCTTGGCGTGCATCCGTGTGTCGCTGCGGTCCGGTCCCAGGTCGACGGGCACGTGCACCTCCCGCCGACCACTGGCGACAACATCGATGTACTGTGGAGACCTCACGCCCCACGTGTTGAGCAATTCGGCGGTTCGTCCACCCGGCCTCCCGCATGCCCACTATACGCCCTCGCTCAAAATCCGTCAACTGCACATACGGTTCACGTCCACGCTGTCGCGGCATGCTACCAGTGTTAAAGACTGCGATGGAGCTCCGTATGCCACGGCAAACTGGCTGACACTGACGGCGGCGGTGCACAAATGCGGCGCAGCTAGCGCCATTCGACGGCCAACACCGCGGTTCCTGGTGTGTCCGCTGTGCCGTGCGTGTGATCATTGCTTGTACAGCCCTCTCGCAGTGTCCGGAGCAAGTATGGTGGGTCTGACACACCGGTGTCAATGTGTTCTTTTTTCCATTTCCAGGAGTGTAGAAATATGTCCAACACGGCATTCAACGGCTACGTCCCGTGCTAATAGAGAGCTGTTATTACCTTCAGTATACTAATCAAAGCGTTCTGACGTCCACTCGATGAACTGGGTCCTGCTTTACAGCTGTAGTTTTCCTGAGCAGGCATAACACATCGCTGTGTATAATTTTTTGCTGTTATGTAATACGCTTGTGGAAAACAAGGAGTAAAATTGTACAGCACGAAAGCAACATCCATTTAACGCTAACTGTGTGTGTGTGTGTGTGTGTGTGTGTGCGCGCGCGCGTGTGTGTGGTCAGTGTAACCACTGCCACTACTGCACATTTTTGTTTTTTTCCATTTTTTTAGCCGAAGTGAATTTCTGAAAATGTGGCTTCGCCTTTTTATGGAATTAAAGTTACTACACTACTGGCCACTAAAATTGCTACACCAAGAAGAAATGCAGATGACAAACGGGTATTCATTGGACAAATATATTACACTAGAACTGACATGTGATTACATTTTCACACAAGTTGGTTGCATAGATCCTGAGAAATCAGTACCCAGAACAACCACCTCTGGCCGTAATAACGGCCTTGACACGCCTGGGCATTGAGTCAAACAGAGCTTGGATGGCGTGTACAGGTACAGCTGCCCATACAGCTTCAACACCATACCACAGTTCATCAAGAGTAGTGACTGGCGTATTGTGACGAGCCAGTTGCCCAGCCACTATTGACCAGACGTTTTTAATTGGTGAGCGATCTGGAGAATGTGCTGGCCAGGGCAGGAGTCGAACATTTTCTGTATCCAGAAACGCCCGTACAGGACCTGCAACATGCGGTCGTGCATTATCCTGCTGAACTGTAGGGTTTCGTAGGGATCGAATGAAGGGTAGAGCCACGGGTCGTAACACATCTGCAATGTAACGTCCACCTTTCAAAGTGCCGCCAATGCGAACAAGAGGTGACCGAGACGTGTAACCAATGGCACCCCATACCATCACGCCGGGTGATACGCCAGTACGGCGATGACTAATACATGCTTCCAATGTCCGTTCACCGCGATGTCGCGAAACACGGATGCGACCATCATGAAGCTGTAAACAGAACCTGGATTCATCCGAAAAAATGACGTTTTGGCATTCGTGCACCCAGTTTCGTCGTTGAGTACACCATCGCAGGCACTCCTGTCTGTGATGCAGCGTCAAGGGTATCCGCAGCCACGGTCTCCGAGCTGATAGTCCGTGCTGCTGCAAACGTCGTCGAACTGTTCGTGCAGATGGTTGTTGTCTTGCAAACGTCCCCATCTGTTGACTCAGGGATCGAGACGTGGCCGCACGATCCGTTACAGCCGTGCGGATAAGATGGCTGTCATCTCGACTGCTAGTGATACGAGGCCGTTGGGATCCAGCACGGCGTTCCGTATTACCCTCTGCTAACAGTCATTGGATCTCGACGAAAGCGAGCAGCAATGTCGCGATACGATAAACTGCAATGTGATAGGCTACAATCCGACCTTTATCAAAGTTGGAAACGTGATGGTACGCATTTCTCCTCCTTACACGAGGCATCACAACAACGTTTCACCAGGCAACGCCGGTCAACTGCTGTTTGTGTATGAGAAATCGGTTGGAAACTTTCCTCATGTCAGCACGCTGTAGGTGTCGCCACTGGCGCCAACATTGTGTGAATGCTCTGAAAAGCTAATCATTTGCATATCACTGCGTCTTCTTCCTGTCGGTTAAATTTCGCGTCTGTAGCACGTCATCTTCGTGGTGTAGCAATTTTAATGGCCAGTAGCGTATTTCCGCTGGATGGACAACTAGCTTAAATGTTCACTAATTTTCCCTTTTTTTTAAAGTCTGCCTCCGTAGTCTAGCGGTAGCGTTTCCTTCTACCACGCATGGGGCCCGGGTTCAATTCCCGGCAGGGGCCTGGGTGTTATATGTCCATAATCATTGACCCGCAGGTCGCCAAAGCAGCATCAACTAAAAAGGATGCAGCGGCCGAACTCCCACGCATGGGGCCTCCCGGCCAACAGTGCCATACGATAGTTTCCATTTTTCCTTTTTTAAGTCGGTCTTCTTTCTATATATGGAAATTAAAATGTTTCTGTCAAGATGCAGGGACAGTTTTCCTCATGCACTTACATGACACATAAGAGCATAGAGCCAACCTTTCACTTTCATTGCTCCCACTTCGACACAACTGATGTGATTTTGTCACCGGCAAGTCGTTTGCACAATCTGGGCCGCTACTCCCGTCGTCGGCGTGCGTTCTGCGTTTGTGTGTGTGCGTGTGTGTGTGGACAGGCTGGCTGCAGTGAGCCGCGCCCAGGACCCCACGAGGACACATCAGCCAGCTCACACTGTGCCTCTCTCTCTCTCTCTGTGTGTGTGCAGCCCACCAGCCGCCACACAGATGAGGCCTGCCACCACCACCACTGCCACCACTGCCGCCCCCGCCGCCGCCACCTCTGCCAGCGCACCTCGCCAGACACCTGCTGCTGCACGGCCCACGACTCCTCAACCTGATGAGGCCACTGTCTCTCGCATGCGGTGAGTTGTCATCACACACACACACACACACACACACCATTATGTGATAGATAAGATATAAATACCAAAAAGTCAACTGTAAATGCTCAGTCTAGATTTAATTAGGGTCAGCAAAGTCAACTGGGAATATAATCAGAACATAGATGAATAACAGGCTGGTATCCACAGGATTAGGTTGTAGTATCATGAAGAAAATTGAAATGAGTGTATGGCATTGTTGGCCGTGACGCCCCATTGTGGGGAAATTCCGCCACCGAGTGCAAGTCTTACTCCAGTCGATGCCACATTGGGCGACTTGCGTGCCAGTGGTGAGGATGAAACGATGGTGAGGACAACACAACACCCAGTCCTCGAGTGGAGAAAAACTCCAATCCAGCTGGGAGCCAAACCTGGACCCACTTGCATGGGAGGCAAGCGCATTACCACCCAGCTAAGAAGGCGGACTGTAGTATCATGAGAGAGTGGTTAATTAAGAATAGGTTGGTAGAGAAAATAGTGTGTTACTGTCAACACTTCAGTGATTCATTCTCATCAGAATCAGCAAACCAATGTCTGCAATAATTCAGGCATGTACACTAGCATCATACAAAGAAAATCTACTGTAAGAGGTAGGGTGGTATGCACTGAGTATGTAACACTTTAGGTAAAGATTGATAAACATCTAATACTGCCGATGTACTGGAATGGTCTAGCAGAGGTCAGATAAACACATGTTTATAAGACCATTAGCGGTGGTTGGCATGAATGAGAGAGGACAAAAAAACCTAATTATTTGCCATAAAACTTCTGCTGGTAACAAGAAATATGCTAATAAAGCACCAAACAGTAGCAAATGTCTTTGGAGCCCAGCGGCTGGAGTGGCCGTGCGGTTCTAGGCGCTACAGTCTGGAACCGAGCGACCGCTACGGTCGCAGGTTCGAATCCTGCCTCGGGCATGGATGTGTGTGATGTCCTTAGTTAGGTTTAATTAGTTCAAAGTTCTAGGCGACTGATGACCTCACAAGTTAAGCCGCGTAGTGCTCAGAGCCATTTGATCCATTTTTCTTCAGAGCCTCAGCTTGCCAGGTTCTGGATCACCTTGTCACCCCACCGTAGTTTGGTGTAACAGCCACTCTCAGTAATAAAACATGCATAGTAGAGACTCTGCCTGCTGCACATGATATTTCTGCCTCTTTGAGCACCAGATTTAGAGTACCATGAGCACCCAAAGTTCACAATCATTTCTGGTATGCATTTAGATCTGTCTTGCCCTACAGTTTTTACCTTCTACAGCTATTTCCATTACCACTGCAGTTAATCCCTGTTGCCTTCACATTTAACCTATTACGCTGACCCTTGTAGTGTCATGGTTTTCCATGTATCGCTATCCTCACCTACTCTGCAGAGATATTCTAGAGTTCCTATGTTATGTATTCACCTAACTTCAACATCCTTCTATAGCACCACATTTAGAATGCTCCGATTCCCTTCTTGTTTTTCCCATAATCCACAAATCATTTTCCTGCAGTACTGAGCTCCAAACATACATTCAGATATAACACAAATTAAGGCATATCTTTGGTATTAGTAACTTTGTTTTATGAGGAATCTCCTGTTTTTCCATGCTACATTACTCCTTACAACAACCACACTTCGTCCCTCAGGGTAGCAGTTTGTCCTTAATTCTGATGTAAACTTTGCCACCAATGTTATTTTTACCACCCCCTAGCACTTTCGTCTTTCTTCTGTTCATTAATCCTAATTTGGTCATTCGACTGTTTACTATATTCCTTTCTCACTTTCAGTCGGCATAGCAATATCACCAGTGAATTTTATCATTGAAATCCTCTTCAACCTCAGTTTTAATTATATTTCTAGAAGTTTCTTCAATTCCACCAACGATTCTTCAGTGTTCAGTCTGAACATTTTTGGAGGCTACCTGCAACCCTGTCTTTCACTATCTTTAATCAGAGTACCAATCCTTGTTGATTATTGTACATATTGTATGTTACCTTCTGATCCCTATGTCTTACACCTATTTTTTTTTAAGAAAAAGGTCTTACATTTTCACAATTTCTCCTCATCAAATATCATTTAAAGATCTACAAATTCAATAAAGATCTCTTGATTTTTCTTACACACCCCTTCTACTATCAAGTCAAAGGTCAGATCGGCCTCTGTGGATCCTTTACTCCAACTTTAGTATCCTCAAACAGATCGTCAGCTTTGTATTCCATTCTTTTGCATGTTGTTATTATTCTTGTCAGTAGTTTGAATTTATGAGCTGTTTAGGTCATTGTCTGAAAGCTATCGCAGTTACTGACCCTTGGTCGCTTCTGTAGTGTCTAGATGGTCTTTTTCTGGCAGTCTGCTGTTAAGACTCCTGTCTCATGAATCACACAGATACGTGAATACTCATTTGATTGCCATCTTCCCCAACGATCATGTAAGTTCTGAAGGAATGGTAACTAACCATTCTGCCTTGTTTGTGTGTAACTTTTCCTGAGCTTTAAATTCTAATTGTCAGTCCCCACATTTTCCAATTCGGCTTTCATCTCTTCTTCCATCAAGTCATGTGATAGTTCCTCCCATGAACTGTTTTCTGCCATCTGCTCTTTCCTGCACGTTTAACAGTGAAATTCCTTTCGAACTCTTGTTGACTGCTGTGCATTTAATTTCACTGAAGATTGTTCCGAATTTTCTATGTGTTGAATAGGTCCTTGCTACGTTCATTTCTTCTAATTCTTCCTGTAGTCATTCTGCTTGTACTTTCCTCAAATTTCCGATTGATTTCATTCCTTAGTAACCTGTAATGATGTATTTCTTTTCGTCAAACAGTTTAAATATCTCTTGTGTTTGCCAAGGATTCTTCAGATTTCCTCTCCTTGTACCTAGATTTGTCTGTCAAACTTTGATTATTGGCCTTTCCAGAGTCGCCAACCACTGTTCACCTGAACTTCCAGCTAGGCATTCATTATCACATTATCTAGAGCCTCATAGAAGTTAAAATTCCCATTCCATTCCTCAGTACTTCCGTATTCCATTTATTTACACATTGATTTCCTCGTGACAATTCTCTAAAAATTAACTTCATTGATCATCATAACTGAATTGTGATTTTACTATACGTTTGTTCCTGGGTACACCTTACAATTCAATACCTGACTTTGGAATGTGTGTCTGGTTGTGATGTACTCCAGCTGGAAACCTCTTTACCAACTATACCTCCGCCTCCATCCCTAAGAGCCGAAAATGCTGAGACACAGATGCAGCCATACAAATGTCACAGAATACTACAGGGCGTAGTCCTTCAGTGAGTCCGCCATCCAGAAACTGTGCTGGAATGCTGCAGGAGGCGTCCTCCACAGGGAGCACTTACAACGGTAACACTGGCCACCTTAAACAGCAGTTGATGCTAACTTTAATCCTGTGCGAGGAATTTTTTTTTAAAGTTATGGCCTTGAGATAACAGAAAGGGAACAGAACAATCAGATGGGGATTCGTTTCCCTAAACACTTCAACAGAGTATAAACAACAGTAAACTGGTGGGTCAGGAAAAGACATTCTGCCAGCACAAAAGCAAGTTGTAATATTAGGTATTAATATCGGTCATCAGCATAATTAGGCATTCTTGTGTCAAACAATATAATAAATCAGAACACAGTGTTACGGCTAACCTAAACTTCCTTGACACACACACACTAAATTCTTTTATATGAACACACTACAACACAGTAACCTAACTTTGCAGATAAAAGTAGTACTGACTTGGAAGACAGACAAACAAATGGCCAATGAGATAGCAACAGTCTTCAACACACATGATGCTAATAGCAATACTAAACAGGTCAGAGCATGAAATGATTCTGATTTAAATCAGTGGGTCTATTAATGATTGTACTCTATAAAATAATTACTTAGTACAGGGTCTCTATGCCTGTGCATTAACCAAATTGCTTTAGAATAGCTAAAACAGGAAATCTTTCTGACACTCAGTATGAAGCAATTAATCAGAATGCAAATCTAACTACACTGAAGGAGTCTTTGCTTTTCTTCATTAACTACCCTAGCACACGATGGTCGTTACACTTTCATGGTTTCAAGAACCATGCTCATTAACAGAACTACCCAAGCGTGTGTGGGAAATGGTAGGTATTGTCATCAACAATTATTAACTGAAGCACAACAAACTGTAACTCTTTAAATAACAAATGTGCTTTGGTAAACAGTCTTTTAATCTTCTCAAAGTATATTTGGCTGTGCAAATGCCAACACAACATTAAATTCAAGTTCAAACAGTTTCTCATGAAATGAAGAGCGGTAAAACTTTGTAATTCTGATCAAACTGCATAAGTGCAACAATTAATCTTTTTCACCTCAAATCAATATTGTTCTTTTAAATAGTAACTCTACTACTGTGGGCAGCTTTTCAAGTAAAGCAAATTATTTAAGAAAATAACTGCAGATCAATTTAAAAATGAACTGGAAGTGGAATATTTCTGAAACTATAAAACTGAACTTTAAACACTATAACTCCACACGTTAGAAAGCAATCACAATTATTTTTACAACTGCTGAATAAGTCTTTCCTTAATACGTTAGTCTACTCGGAAGTAAATTCATTAGGATGGGGTTCCTGTGCAGGTTTGAGATTTGGGATAATCACGGGTGTAAGACAGTTTTAAGCAACACCATGATTATTATTAAAATCAAGAAAAGTTCACAAATGCCTGGGTCATTTACAGAGTGCCAAATATAAAAAAAATTGAAGGAAGCTGGCGACACTGGTGGCGTGATTTACAGTGGCTGTTAACATGGCGGCGATGCAGTCACGGCTGTACTGTTGGCCTCGCCCTACTGCAGACCTCATTGGAATCGGAATTATATTTTTAAAGGGCCAAAAACAATGCCATGATAACAATGTCACCAAATTCATCACCCAAGGCCCATAAATACTGCTCTTAGGCTCCTCTGCTTCAAAACTCCGAGAACACGAGCCACGATGTTCCGCTACTGCTAGCGAGGTGTTAACCTCAGTACTGCTCTGCCCAGACTCCATACCCGTCACGAAGGACGAGTCGTCACTTGCGTACCAACCACACCTTTTTCAGTCCGCCAGGCTACTTCCATAGCTGCAGGGCTTCCCCCATATCTCTGACATTCAACACTACATTCCCTAACTGTGGACCAAGTCATTTACAGTACATTATATAACAATCATTCCAGTAGTTATTTAAATCAACAAGCGCGGTTTAAACAATATTGTTCAGAAGGTTCACATAACTGAAATATGTATACATAGTCAAAGACTTTCCATGATTGATACAACAGTCTACATAAGCAGCATTACAAATTGACATAGAAATGGTCAAAAATGGATGTTACATATGCCCCATGGTTCACTGAAGTTTGCTGTTAGGTTAACATCAATAACACCTTAATGGTGTTGAACAGTCAGAGAAATAACCAATTCTACCAGAGTTGGGTTTGAAAAGAATACGTTAAAAAACATGTTAAAACACTATACACTCGATACACATAATTACCAAAACAAGACATAAGCATCATTATTCAGTTATGTACACCTATCATAACTGGATCTCATTTTGAGAAACAGTTAAATTGAGTAGTAAGTAAAATTTTTCTGTATTGCCAAGATTATTGAGAGTAGCATGTTGTAAGCATTCAAAAAATGTAGGTACACTTATACAAGTATACCCCTACAAATATCACAAGCAATTTGACATTGTACGTGCAACACATCCTATAGCATAAGTTTGAAGTTACGAAACAGGAATCTACAAATGCTGCTTCTAATAATAGCAGTCCATTCTTTGATATTTACATAAACAAACAAAAATATTTAAACTGAACCTAGTATTCTTTCTCACTGCCCTTATCTGAAACACAGTCCCTCTTTGAAAACCATAGCAAACACATACAATACTAACAGAGGTGATAATCGAATAATTTTCCTACCTGACATAGCATCTCACAGTCTGACAACATTTGACACATCACGTATCTCATCAATCGATTGACTGCCCATTTTTAGTTTTGGAAGTCTTCCAGACACGTTTTCTTGCCCCACTTTGGCAAGTGTTTTATGCCGCCCACTCTGTATTTTAGGCAATCCACATTTCTTTTCAATTCGGCAACATTTGCCTTTAGCCATTTCAACATAGGGTTTCACATTTTACAACAGCTTTAAGAATGTGTAACTTACAAGAAAGTATCAGCAATTTTAGATAGGTACCATCATTTATATAAAGACATAAATTGCAGTTAAGTACAGTACAATATCTTCATTAGACAGATGTACGAGGGTCATCCACAAAGTAAGATACGTTTCTATTTCTATCCGCGGCAGCGCTACGATCGCAGTTCCGAGCATGCACGGCAGTTACTCTGACTCAAGGAGAAGAAGTGTACACCATTTGCAGATCGCTGCTGCTGACGTGTGCTTTGTAGTGCTTCCTTATATTGTCAGCCGTAATTGAAAACGGGGCCGTATGTGAAAACAGATCTATGATTCGTTTTCTAAATGTAAAGGAAGTTAAACCAAAGGAAATTCGTCGGTAAATCTGCAAGGTTTAGGGACAAAATGCTAGGAGTGATTCAGTGGTTAGATGGGTGAGACGAATAAAACCAAACAAAAAAAAACAATGGATGAGCAGTGCACTTCAGGCTTTGATACGCTACAATGAAGAAGGCGATGGTTTTCTTTCTCGGAAAGTCACCGGGGATGAAACTTGGGTATCGTATGACGCCCCTACGATAAAACGGCAATCAATGGAATGGAGGCACACTTCATCCCCAATGAAGGTTAAGCCTAAGCAAATCTTGACACCTTGAAAAGTCGTGTGCACAGTTTAATGGGACAGAAAAGCCATTTTTGTGATTGATTTCTTACCACAAGGCTAAACAATCAATGCACATGGTTACTGCGAGACCATTAAGAAATTGCGCCGCACAATACAGAACAAGCACCGAGGATTACTGTGAAAAGGTGGTGTTTTTTTCCATGACAATGCCTCGCCTCACACGGCGAATGTGACCAAACTACGCTTACGGGAATTTCACTGGGACGCGCTTGCTCATCCTCCGTACAGCGCGGACCTCGCTCCTGGCGACTTCCATCTCTTCTGACACCTCAAATCTGTCCTTGGTGGTCAACACTTCAACGATGGTGACAAGCTGAAAGAACATGTTACCATATGGTTAAATACAAAGGCGGCAACCTTCTTTGAAGAAGGCATACAAAAACTTGTGTCATGCTATGACAAGTGCCTACAAAATTTCAGAAGCTATGTAGGAAAGTAGTTCAACAGTTGTAGCTTTTGTACAATAAATATTTTTTCTGTATTTGTACACATCTGTTTTATATAACCAAACAGAACTTACTTTGTGGACATACCTCGTATTTCCTTTACAGCATAATACACATTTTAATTTCTGTATCATTTCTGAATATACTTCATTTACTCATTCCTAGGGACATACGGTTTGAGATCCACTATATTATGGACACCAAGGGGCTTCTTGGACTTGGGATAGATTAAATAGAAGGCATTGTTGTAAGGTATGTCTTGTATTATGAATGGCGTGTTATATATATTTTTAATATCATTCATTTAATATCAAGATACGAAGCCCACGCCTACTACAGTAGTACAAGTTTATATGCCAACTAGCTCTGCAGATGACGAAGAAATTGAAGAAATGTATGATGAAATAAAAGAAATTATTCAGATTGTGAAGGGAGACGAAAATTTAATAGTCATGGGTGACTGGAATTCGAGTGTAGGAAAAGGGAGAGAAGGAAACATAGTAGATGAATATGGATTGGGGGACAGAAATGAAAGAGGAAGCCGCCTGGTCGAATTTTGCACAGAGCACAACATAATCATAACTAACACTTGGTTTAAGAATCATGAAAGAAGGTTGTATACATGGAAGAACCCTAGAGATACTAAAAGGTATCAAATAGATTATATAATGGTAAGACAGAGATTTAGGAACCAGGTTTTAAATTGTAAGACATTTCCAGGGGCAGATGTGGACTCTGACCACAATCTATTGGTTATGACCTGTAGATTAAAACTGAAGAAACTGCAAAAAGGTGGGAATTTAAGGAGATGGGACCTGGATAAACTAAAAGAACCAGAGGTGGTACAGAGATTCAGGGAGAGCATAAGGGAGCAATTGACAGGAATGGGGGAAATAAATACAGTAGAAGAAGAATGGGTAGCTTTGAGGGATGAAGTAGTGAAGGCAGCAGAGGATCAAGTAGGTAAAAAGACGAGGGCTAGTAGAAATCCTTGGGTAACAGAAGAAATATTGAATTTAATTGATGAAAGGAGAAAATATAAAAATGCAGTAAGTGAAACAGGCAAAAAGGAATACAAACGTCTCAAAAATGAGATCGACAGGAAGTGCAAAATGGCTAAGCAGGGATGGCTAGAGGACAAATGTAAGGATGTAGAGGCCTATCACTAGGGGTAAGATAGATACCGCCTACAGGAAAATTAAAGAGACCTTTGGAGATAAGAGAACGACTTGTATGAATATCAAGAGCTCAGATGGAAACCCAGTTCTAAGCAAAGAAGGGAAGGCAGAAAGGTGGAAGGAGTATATAGAGGGTCTATACAAGGGCGATGTACTTGAGGACAATATTATGGAAATGGAAGAGGATGTAGATGAAGATGAAATGGGAGATATGATACTGCGTGAAGAGTTTGACAGAGCACTGAAAGACCTGAGTCGAAACAAGGCCCCCGGAGTAGACAATATTCCATTGGACCTACTGACGGCCGTGGGAGAGCCAGGCCTGACTAAACTCTACCATCTGGTGAGCAAGATGTATGAAACAGGCGAAATACCCTCAGACTTCAAGAAGAATATAATAATTCCAATCCCAAAGAAAGCAGGTGTTGACAGATGTGAAAATTACCGAACTATCAGCTTAATAAGTCACAGCTGCAAAATACTAACACGAATTCTTTACAGACGAATGGAAAAACTAGTAGAAGCCAACCTCGGGGAAGATCAGTTTGGATTCCGTGGAAACACTGGAACACGTAAGGCAATCCTGACCTTACGACTTATCTTAGAAGAAAGATTAAGGAAAGGCAAACCTACGTTTCTAGCATTTGTAGACTTAGAGAAAGCTTTTGACAATGTTGACTGGAATACTCTCTTTCAAATTCTAAAGGTGGCAGGGGTAAACTACAGGGAGCGAAAGGCTATTTACAATTTGTACAGAAACCAGATGGCAGTTATAAGAGTCGAGGGACATGAAAGGGAAGCAGTGGTTGGGAAGGGAGTAAGACAGGGTTGTAGCCTCTCCCCGATGTTGTTCAATCTGTATATTGAGCAAGCAGTAAAGGAAAGAAAAGAAAAATTCGGAGTAGGTATTAAAATTCATGGAGAAGAAATAAAAACTTTGAGGTTCGCCGATGACATTGTAATTCTGTCAGAGACAGCAAAGGACTTGCAAGAGCAGTTGAATTGAATGGACAGTGTCTTGAAAGGAGGATATAAGATGAACATCAACAAAAGTAAAACAAGGATAATGGAATGTAGTCTAATTAAGTCGGGTGATGCTGAGGGAATTAGATTAGGAAATGAGGCACTTAAAGTAGTAAAGGAGTTTTGCTATTTGGGGAGCAAAATAACTGATGATGGTCGAAGTAGAGAGGATATAAAATGTAGACTGGCAATGGCAAGGAAAGCGTTTCTGAAGAAGAGAAATTTGTTAACATCCAGTATTGATTTAAGTGTCAGGAAGTCATTTCTGAAAGTATTCGTATGGAGTGTAGCCATGTATGGAAGTGAAACATGGACGATAAATAGTTTGGACAAGAAGAGAATAGAAGCTTTCGAAATGTGGTGCTACAGAAGAATGCTGAAGATTAGATGGGTAGATCACATAACTAATGAGGAAGTATTGAATAGGATTGGGGAGAAGAGAAGTTTGTGGCACAACTTGACCAGAAGAAGGGATCGGTTGGTAGGACATGTTCTGAGGCATCAAGGGATCACCAATTCAGTATTGGAAGGCAGCGTGGAGGGTAAAAATCGTAGAGGGAGACCAAGAGATGAATACGCTAAGCAGATTCAGAAGGATGTAGGTTGCAGTAGGTACTGGGAGATGAAAAAGCTTGCACAGGATAGAGTAGCATGGAGAGCTGCATCAAACCAGTCTCAGGACTGAAGACCACAACAACAACAACAATATCATTCTTACGTTCACTTGATTTTTCATGGGTCTTCAGAAGAACATAGCCTCCAATTATGAACGTGGCAAACTTCAGGCTCCTACTGTGCCTATTAGATCTCGTTTCTGCTTTGTTTCTTCTTTTATCAATTATTTCTTCTGCACTAATGTCAAATCGGGTACATGGTGGGAACTAGTTTTTTTCTCAATTAAACATTTGTTCTTATTATTGAGCATGATTTCCTCAGGTGTGAACGCAGTAGATTCACGAGCCAAGATATTCATTACACACTCAAATTCAGATACAAATCTGCCCCGTTGTCGATGGAATAGGTCCTACATAACCTTCCTATTTACCTCACATACCGTTCAACAGTGTTGCTTGCTGGATGTTAGGCTGAAATACACTCCTGGAAATTGAAATAAGAACACCGTGAATTCATTGTCCCAGGAAGGGGAAACTTTATTGACACATTCCTGGGGTCAGATACATCACATGATCACACTGACAGAACCACAGGCACATAGACACAGGCAACAGAGCATGCACAATGTCGGCACTAGTACAGTGTATATCCACCTTTCGCAGCAATGCAGGCTGCTATTCTCCTATGGAAACGATCGTAGAGATGCTGGATGTAGTCCTGTGGAACGGCTTGCCATGCCATTTCCACCTGGCGCCTCAGTTGGACCAGCGTTCGTGCTGGACGTGCAGACCGCGTGAGACGACGCTTCATCCAGTCCCAAACATGCTCAATGGGGGACAGATCCAGAGATCTTGCTGGCCAGGGTAGTTGACTTACACCTTCTAGAGCACGTTGGGTGGCACGGGATACATGCGGACGTGTATTGTCCTGTTGGAACAGCAAGTTCCCTTGCTGGTCTAGAAATGGTAGAACGATGGGTTCGATGACGGTTTGGATATACCGTGCACCATTCAGTGTCCCCTCGACGATCACCAGTGGTGTACGGCCAGTGTAGGAGATCGCTCCCCACACCATGATGCCGGGTGTTGGCCCTGTGTGCCTCGGTCGTATGCAGTCCTGATTGTGGCGCTCACCTGCACGGCACCAAACGCGCATACGACCATCATTGGCACCAAGGCAGAAGCGACTCTCATCGCTGAAGACGACACGTCTCCATTCGTCCCTCCATTCACGCCTGTCGCGACACCACTGGAGGCGGGCTGCACGATGTTGGGGCGTGAGCGGAAGACGGCCTAACGGTGTGCGGGACCGTAGCCCAGCTTCATGGAGACGGTTGCGAATGGTCCTCGCCGATACCCCAGGAGCAACAGTGTCCCTAATTTGCTGGGAAGTGGCGGTGCGGTCCCCTACGGCACTGCGTAGGATCCTACGGTCTTGGCGTGCATCCGTGCGTCGCTGCGGTCCGGTCCCAGGTCGACAGGCACGTGCACCTTCCGCCGACCACTGGCGACAACATCGATGTACTGTGGAGACCTCACGCCCCACGTGTTGAGCAATTTGGCGGTACGTCCACCCGGCCTCCCGCATGCCCACTATACGCCCTCGCTCAAAGTCCGTCAACTGCACATACGGTTCACGTCCACGCTGTCACGGCATGCTACCAGTGTTAAAGACTGCGATGGAGCTCCGTATGCCACGGCAAACTGGCGGACACTGACGGAGGCGGTGCACAAATGCTGCGCAGCTAGCGCCATTCGACGGCCAACACCGCGGTTCCTGGTGTGTCCGCTGTGCCGTGCGTGTGATCATTGCTTGTACAGCCCTCTCGCAGTGTCCGGAGCAAGTATGGTGGGTCTGACACACCGGTGTCAATGTGTTCTTTTTTCCATTTCCAGGAGTATATATTTAATTTCTGCACCATTTCGCTCCATGCCATCTTTCAAGATTTTGTAATTGAATTGGGTGCCATTATCAGACAGTACTGCTTTGGGTTTTCCAAATACTCAATCATCCTATAGAACACTGACTTTGCTGTCACCTACAGTTTTGAAAATGTAGAAAATACTTCCAAAATCACTGAATTATATTTGCAATTACGAGAAGTTTTGGGGAAGGGGCGCCATACAGATCCACGGATGATAAATCCATGGTATCTTCAGGTAACGTGTTCTGCATTGGGCCTTGGTTAATTCTGTTGGTTACCTTAGCTCTCTTGCAGATGTCAGAAGACTGAATATGTTCAGTGACCTTTCTATGCGCACTATTGGCAATCACTGTAACACTAGCCAGTTTATCTGGACACCCCTTTGTCTCAATGCTAGGTGAAAATAATCTGACATTGGTATCAAATTTGATAGGCCAACACACCCTCCATTCTTCAGAAACGAAGTCTTTCCTCCTACACAAGATATTTTTAAAAACTTCTCAATCTGGGGATATTATATATTATCAAAATTTACTTTCACAGATTTCAACTTGGATCCTCATTTTATTGGTATATCATTTTTTTGTAAATCGTTCAATTTTATTTTTGCCTGAAACTTCCTTCATGTGATTAATGTGGAAAGATTCATCTTCATTGGATTCCTTGAGTACCTCATACATACCATTGGGACAATGCATTGCCACATAAGTTTCTGTTCCCTTTACATAGCAGACTTTGCAATTAAATTTTTACAGGTATAAAACTCATCGAGTTAGCATGCCATTTAGAAGGCAAGATTCTTCAAAATGTTGGACTCTTGTGGTCAGTGTGCATGATGATCTTATAACCCCACAAATAATTTCTGAATTTCTTTAGGCACCGTACTATGACCAACTCCTCCTTCTGTGTATGGTATAGTTCCTTTCGTATCCCGTCAACATCCCACTGGCAAAAGCTATAGCTCTGTTCTGAATTTTCTGAACCATTTACCGCTTGGAAAATTTCAATACCAATCCCATAGCTGCTACTGTCGGTATTCATATGGAAAGTCTCTGACAGTATTGGCTGATGTAAAACATTTATTATGTAAAAGTTCATTCTTCAGAGATTCGAAATCCAGCTGACACTCATCTGTCCAAACAAACGCACTATTCCTTTTTAAGAGGTTGTTCAAGTATGGGTTATTGAAGCCTTGTCCCTTAACAATTTTTTTGTAAAATCCACAGAAACCTGGAAAGGCTTTCAACTGTTTGCTATTTTTTCTTTTTTGCGAAAATAACGCAACGACTCGGCGACAGGTATGGGTGAGGCGTGGCCAGACCTCGGAATCGTCAAAAAATTAAATGAAAGAAAAGGGGTTAAGGGCGTAGTGGGTTCGAATACCGCAACTTGCATGAATTTTAATTCGTGATAATAGTTGTTAGTTAAAAAAAGTTGAAATGATTCTTGCTACGAATGCCGAAGGTCTGGCTTTGTTTCACACATCCGGCAATCATTTTTAACAAGCATAAGTAGCACCTCTCCCACCTCTTGTAGCCTGGAGGAGAGTCGGTACAGGCTGGGCCCTGGCAGAGGGGGAAGTCATGCCAGGTCGAAACTCTGTCACCAGTCACCTTTCTTAAGCGATATATTTTTAAATCAATGAGCCAATCACCGTGCAAGGCCACAGGGCGCTTACTGTATTCGAGCCTGAGATGTGGAAAACATTGGCGCTGGACTGGGATTCGAACTCACCTCTCCCTTTTCGCGACGTTCGATGCCTTTCAGATGATACATTTCCTCCGCCTCATTGTTTCCACTTGTCTGAAAAGTCATAAAGACCTTCACAAAAGACACAGGTCTGGGTTGGAATGCTGGTATGTCATTTTGAGTTGTACCATGCGCACACCAAACTACATGTGACAAGTTATTATGATTTTTAACGCCTGTCTGCGCTTTGTCAACAATAATAGTGGGTTCTAGTTTTGACTCCCAAGTCAGACAGGCAGCTTTTCGTTCTCTTATGTCAGTTTCAAACATGCCACTCCTAGCAACTGGTGAAAGAGAATAGTACAGTCAATGTGTCTTTGTATGTACTCAACAACTATGTGTCTAGGGTTCGATTCCTAGACAACAGAAAACATTCATCATGATATTTACAATTCATACATGTGCACATTTCGCTGCTCATGGAGTAAACCAATATATAACGTCTACGAGTGACTATAACCCGTTATTCATAAGAATAAACCTGATGTGAACATTGCACTATGTATTCTTCGGCATTTTCTGGAACCTCATTGGATTTCTTTCCACGTGGAACTGCAGCCAAGCTGTCTGAAGTACTGTCAGGTACGGTAATAAGGGTATGTTCTGTGTGGTGCGTTACGCGCACATGGACTGTGCGACAATACGCGACAACAGCTGTACCGGTGCCTTTATCTTGGACAGCACTGGCCGGTCAGCTGGTGCAGCTAGCCTGGTGTTTCGTGCCCAGCTGCAGTTCACACGTAACAAGAGACGAGCAGAGGAGCAATACAGCTTCGAATGTCATTTAATATTTAAGCAGAATGAAATAATACACTGCAAATCTTCCTCAATGCGCTCCTTAGACGACTAGACGCAAACCGCAACACGTTATCGTTTTTAGCTAATGTTTTATAGTAATTATAAACAAGAATGATGCAAAAAATGAAATGATCATATGGCATTGTTGGCCGGGAGGCCCCATGCGGGGCAGTGCCGCCGCCGTAAGTTCTTTTTAGTTGACGCCACTTCGGCGACTTGCTTTCGTCAATGATGATGGACACACAACACGCAGTTATCTCGAGGCACAGAAAATCCCTGACTCGGCCGTGAATCGAACCCGGGACCCCGTGCGCGGGGAGCGAGAACGCTGTCTCAAGACCACGAGCGGCGGACAGCAAGAATGATGAAAATTCCTGGCTGAGCCACATGGTATATTTTTCCTGTATAATCTGTGTGTAACGTGAGAGAAGAGTGAAGCATTTCACTGTACAGGTAAATATTGAAGCCACTGAAGTATTTCTTATAGTCAGTCGTCTGGTAATCTCTTAGCTCCTTCCTTACCCGAATCCGAGAAAAACATTCAGTTCACCTGCTGCTAGAACCCACGAAGCCAACCAGGCAGAGCATTTTCTCTTATTCTTTTATGATGAACCCTTTCTACAAGGCGCCAGCGTACGACAGTGACGTGAAAAAGCTGAGTGCTTTAGTTCCGGTACGTCTGACAGCTTAACAGTCTTGTTACTTCTCGGGCCAAATCCCGCTGATTGGCTCCAGCTCAGTTCTGTTGGGTTCATATTACGTGTTTGTACGATACTAGTCTACCTCTGTGGCATAAAACGATGGACATAGTCCAAATAAAGAGGATTTGGTTTCTCATTTTTGCATTAAAAAATTAAACTATTATATTTTTTAATTTAAACAACTTTTATGAACAGTATTTCATAAAACATAGATAATTAAGAATTTGTATTTGAAATGGAAACTGGAACTTCTCGTCCAGTATGTAATTAGAAACAAGAAGACATGCATTATTCTTAAAAAATGAGTAGTTCTATAATTGCGAGATGTAGGTATTTCAAATTGAACGAGGAAAAAAAAATGATACTGGGGAGATTTAAACAAACGCACGAATAACCGCGTGTGGTTTGCATTTCGTTACGCTACCGACTAACCGACACTTTTTTTGTGTTACTGTTGGGTAGAATGTGAAGCGAATTATGTCAGATTTTCTATCTGACTCGTAACTTTAGACGAGGGCCGAAATGTAGTTAAAAAAAAAAAAGAAAGGTCGATACACTCGGACGCGAACACGCGACTGTAAGTTTAGAATGTATGACGATTACCTCTTTTTTTTACAATTACCACTTTGTTTCTTTTTTTCTTTCCGACCGGGGCTCGAACGCAGGATGTCATCTGGCTAAAAATGTCTCTGAGCACTATGGGACTTAACATCTATGGTCATCAGTCCCCTAGAACTTAGAACTACTTAAACCTAGCTAACCTAAGGACATCACACAACACCCAGTCATCACGAGGCAGAGAAAATCCCTTACCCCGCCGTGAATCGAACCCGGGAACCCGGGCGCGGGATGTCATACTTAGATGGCAGACACATTTTTTTTTTTTTTTTTTTTTAATATTGCTCGCTCACCCCACAGTACAATACCGCGACCAATTTTAATTTTTCTTTTTTTTCCCAGACACAGGAAAAACACCGAAATTATACACTCAAATGGCAGTGTATTCCTTCAAAAAACGAAAATAGTCACTCCTTTTTTTTCCAAAGTACTTGCTGAAGGCAATCAATTAAAATTAAAGAATTCACTTCACTTTGACAGTCCGGATACCATTATAACACTGCAAGCGACGTTGTGCTGACCGGCGTTCCCATCGGACGTGCCGTATGACTCCAAACGGAAGCAACGCTGTTTTAAGAAATGAATCGTCCACTTCAGGAAATAAATTCTAACCGGAGTGTACTCGAGTGCCACATTTTCAAGGAGGACTTGACTAACGGAACCATCGCGATGTGTAAACAACACTTTAGAACCAACCCGGGAGAGAAGTCTTTCTGCTTGAACGGGATCATAAAACTTCACAAAGAATGCATACAAATCAGAATCGAAGTAAGCAGTATCTACCTGATCAGGTGTACCACGGATAACATCAGCCAACCAATCCTGAATTTCTAAGGAGCCGGGTTGAACACGACGCGTCAAAACTGAAACGAACAGTGGCTCGACGAGGAACAGATTTTGGAGACTCGACGGACACCATGGCGCGGGCAGAAAACACCGCCGCCGAGAGCAAAACGACGACAAACTCCGCTACGCCGACTACGATGTGACTCCGGCCGATACACCAACAAGACTGAGCTGAGCGGCTTCGACACAAGCGGCGCTGCGGCACAGGCGATTCTGTCACGATCAATTTGGATTTGTAAACAACTGCGTTATGTACAACTCTGGAAAAACCTCACAGCCCATTATCTCTGTAAATTTATGAAAAAACATTAGGAACAGCCTATTTCTCGGCACTTTTTAACCGTGATTCATGCGCATTTTTCACCACGGAACAGAGCAGCCTCAGCCAGTTTCATACTGCGCATTAACAGCACGACAATCAGAGCACAACGCTGCAGAGGCTGTGACTGTACACGATTTTTGAAGTAACAACTATGTGGCTAAAGCGTGACTAACAAAAACTTTGATGGCTCTTAATGCATTTGAATATCTTAAAGTTTCATTTAACGTAAGTTAGTAATAAGATACCTGATACATAAGTAGGTCCTACTTCCAAAAGTGTCAACAACACCAGTGTACGTGTGCTACGGCTTCTGACCAGTCATCGCGTTTGCATTTGTTTACACCAGGTTTATTCTTATAATGAACGGGTTATAGATGTCAACGTCGGTAGGTGCTGGGTTGGAATCCCCAAAAGACAAGACTTTAGTCTCCTCATTTCAGTTTGTCATCTCACTGCTGCTGAAAAATGATTTCTGACGTTTGACTGTGCTTAGTTAACCATACGATTAAGTGTTGGAATATCCGGTAAACACAAATCTGCGTCAGGTCATTTCAAGTTTGAACGTGCACACTCCTTCTTACTTCTGACTGAAACCATACTTAAAAATATGTCGTCCTTAATTGCTCGATTGAATTCCCAGACAGTAGCGCAGTAAAATAAAAATCGTCGTGTAATTTGAAGGTGGAAGTTGCTTTGAAGGTTCATTTTTGCAATAAATTTCAATTTGCAAGCGTAATGGCTGTGTAATCCCCAATAACATGTTTCTGGTAATTGCATTATCGAAGTATTAATTTGCATCGCACAGAGCAGTTGTCTCTCGTGGCCCCATGCAGTGAACATTCTGTATAGGCAAAGACTGTACCGAAAACAGAGCAGATGAACAATGTCATGTGGACTGATCACAAATCAGGCGAATCACAATTCAGATCGTTCCACAAAGTTTAGGGTATGAAACCACATAAATTCAGCCTCTTCTAATATTTCGGCTGAATACCGTCCAGCCACAGCCGAAATATTAGGAGAAGACGCTGAATTTATGCTGCTGGATGCCAGAAACTTCATGGCACAGTCTTTACACCGCGAAAACGCGAAGATGGACAACAAATCAGATTGTACAGATGCTTTTGTGCATGGTAGTACACGTTAAATACATGTGCACATGCTATCAGCCACACAAAATGTGATGTGCGCACACACACTCGCACACAGTTTTTTTTATGGGGGTGGAGTGCCACTGTGCTGTATGTTACGTCTGAAATGTTTCGAAGGCATGGTTGTCTGTCAGAAAGTTTCAGTATTTGGTGAGGCTGTGTCAAGAAAACTGCCGGTAACTGCAGTGAAAATTTTGTGGCCGCATATCAGGAAAGTGTGCCTTTGAAAACCAAGGTATGGGATTCTTCTTGTGTGTGACCTCTGGCAGTGAAGCTGCAGACAGAGTAGTAGTATTAGCTGCAACAAGCCTGATCTGTATTGGAGGTTAGCGACTGGTTAGCTGTAGCGTCATGATAGAAATGGAGCTGAATTCGAGGGATGAGTGTGACAAAATGTGACAACGTAATTCTTTCAGAGGTTGTGTAATGCTATTTGTAATGGACGATGAGTGAAGAATTTTTTATGAGGGCGGATAGAACAGATAAGCTGTTGCTTATATTGTAGGCTTGTTTCATGACACTTTTGTATTCACAACAGTTGTTTCCTCGTGCGGTTCGATTCCCGGCGGGGTCAGGGATTTTCTCTGCCTCGTGATGACTGGGTGTTGTGTGATGTCCTTAGGTTAGTTAGGTTTAAGTAGTTCTAAGTTCTAGGGGACTGATGACCATAGATGTTAAGTCCCATAGTGCTCAGAGCCATTTGAACCATTTTTTTTCCTCGTGCGGCAGTTTTCCTCGTTATGTGGGTGTGTTGTGTGTTTGTAACAGAAAGTGGCAGTTTGTGTGTTTTGTGCAGGAGGCTCTCTGCAAAGACGAGAAACATGAGGCTGGTCCATGCGGCTGGGAAGAGGGCAGTGGGGCAGCTGAGGGCGCTGCTCGCCGCTGGGGCAGACGTGGGGGCGAGGGCCGGGCTGGAGGGGCGGACCGCCCTGCACTGGGCAGCGCGCAGGGGAGACGTCGAGGCGGCGAGGCTGCTGCTGGAGGCAGGGGCGGCGGTGGACGCCAGGGAGATCAAGGGCAAGCAGAGGACGCCTCTGCACCTGGCTGCAGAGCAGGGAGGCGCCGCTGTCGCGCGGCTGCTGCTGCGGGCGACCGCCGACCCCAACGCCAGAGATTGCAGAGGGTGGAGGCCTCTGCATCTTGCAGCAGCCTATGGCAAGGCAGAAGTGGCGGCTGCGTTGCTCGACGCGGGGGCCGACAGGGGGGCCACAACTGGTGATGATGGGGAGACAGCACTGGAGATCGCCAGGGAGTCGGGCTACAGGCGGGTGGTGGAGATGCTGTCATGAGGCAGCCAATACAACGAACTCTGTGCGAGAAAAGAGAACTGAAACAATTTGTAGAAGAGCAGTATTCACAATTTTTTAAATAAAGAAGGAAATAACTCAATCCTATTGTGACTCACTAATTTCAGCCCTCCTCAAGTAGCATACAGCACAAAAATACTCTAAGCAACGCTGTAGCAAAACTGAGACAACGCCAGATAACAGCAAAATAATTCAGATAACAACAGACAATCTATCTCTCAAGAAAAATGTCGTGAGTACTCTTCCAGATTAAACTTGGCAAAAGTCAACAGGTCATTGTGAACAAACACAACTGTTCTATGATATCTGATTGCTGAAAAGTATTTCACAGCAGTCTATAAGGTGCTGTATGAGACTACTTTATTTTGCAACATGCACTGTTATATGAGTTGTATCAACCGAATATTCCCTTCTGATATCACACTTACTTTACTTCAGCACATTCAGCATACATTGTGTACAACCATTCTCCCAGTGTCTAATTACAATGAGATATTAGTAGCAACATTCATCCCACATAACGCGCCTGTCATCAGGAAATATACAGTCGGTCCACATGTAACTAAACACAATTAGAGCACAACCTCACCCCTCACAGTACCCCACAGCTGTTTGTATAAATTCGATACTTCACCAAACTGTACTTTCTCTCTAGTTTGTTTAGGAGTCACCTCTTTTATAATCCTAATATAATGCAACCACCAGACAAACTGTGACCCTGTTGCAGAACAGTCCGTAAGGCCGTCATCGTGTTTTGCAGTAGATCGTTAAAATTGCACTTACGAAGAGCATTTAAAAGACGCAGAAGAAGTCGCTCAGACCCAACATTGCCTTCATGAATCTTTTCAACAGCAAAATTTCTTATCTGAGACCCTCCCTACTAACTTCTACACTCTAGGAAGATTCGTCGTTTTCCTTACGTAGTTGCACAGGAAACAACATGTTTGTGCTGTGTGTGTGCCTGCTCACACTACACTATACATTCATACAGCTGTGTATTAAAATGGGAAACATTTAGTTAAAACTGTTCTTCCAGTTCTAGTTTAAGTCGTCATCTGGTGCTTCATCAACAAATCGTTTTCTTCTGCCTTGCCGTTTGTCTCCGTCATCAATCATTACATTCAGTTCAGATGATATTCCAATATTTTCTGCTACTTCACAACTTCCTGCGTAGATAGTATCCCAACATTTCTCAGTTGATTTAATTCTTCTCCGAGACACGTATTAATACTATTTACATGTGTTGTAGTTTCTCTGGTTTGAAGTACAACTATACGTATGTTTATTCCAGATAATAATTTCAAATACTTCTGAATGCTCCTTAGTTCAATATGTTGCTCCCGCAGTCCAAGTTATTAGCAAGTTCAACTAGCCTTTGTAATCCTGGTAAATTCTCATCTAATGGATGCATGGTGCCAACCCGCATAGACCATCTCGTTGCCGATATTTTCTTTTAAAACTTTCCATAGCTGCCACATCCGTTTTAAATGAGTTTCTTACAAACAGCAGCTGTCCTGAAAACAGAGGAGAAACGTCTTCGGGAAGTATCGCAGTTATCTTGAGTGCTTCTTTTTCCCAGATGTTCCCCATATGTGGCAGATATAAACTGACGTCTGATTTCTACGTGTGCAACTATGACTTCCATCTCAGACACAATCTCACACACCTCCGCCATGATATTAAACGCTCTTTATGGAACTAAAACAGCGCAATCTTATGCCCCTCGCCGAAAATACGGGATGCACCTGACGCCCTTTATCTGGTGTTGTCTGCTATTTCCTCACATTGGAACGGTACAGCACGCTTCAGCAGAGTGGAAAGAGCCCATAACTCCACCTCCTTTCCTCGAATCGTCAAAAACGCCAGTATTCACTACTGGTAACTGCTCAATAACGGGATATCCTATATTCTGAAATGTGATCCTATTTATTTAAACTCATGTTTGTGAATGTATGGTTGGTATCTGAGAAATTATTAAAATTTATTTTGCTATAGAGATACGTAAATCTACGTGCAGGGCAACAGAAATGCGTTAAGATTACATTTTGAGCGGAAGTACGTGAAGCACACGCTACACGAAGCAGAATCCACGCTAGCCAGTAAGTCAATTCGCCTGCGAGAGAGCAGTCCGTTTTTACAAATGCTGTTTGACTGCAAAACGACTCACATTAAAATGTTGGCCCTGAATATTGTTAATTTTTATCTTTAGAGTTGCAAAGAATCACTCTATCAGAACTGTTATTGTAATCATAGAGCAAGAGAACATAAAGTTTTACACATCTGACCTTGTGTTAAAAGTGCTTGAAAATTGACAAAATATCAACTTTCTGAAATCTTTCAGCGATTTGAAACGGATTTTAACGGATACATTCTGACAGTCACTGTACCTTACAGAGGGCATTAACTTTGCTGGTAATTACACTTGTTGGCCTATCTGTGCAAACAGAAGGCTCATCTGTTCTGCAACCTGTTACTATTATGATAATGATGGAACTGTCAAAAACCAAATTTCATCTACCGCACTTGATAAAGATATTCAGTGCAAGCGGTATCTTATCAGTTTCCATAAAAATGTTTCTCCAGTACGCAACTCGCGATGTGTAGTTCCAGTATGCAGACACATTCATAGAGGTAAAGAATGAAAAATGATGAACTAAAGTCCACCACTGATAAATGAGAACAAAGATTCCAAGTATAAGTGTGCTTTATTAAGCCACAATAGCAATACATTCTTCCATAAAATTCTCACAACTACACAGGTTAGCAAAATATTTCTTGATAAATTTCCCATGTACTGTTACTTTCCTTATCATGTGTTTCAATTATAGGACAAAACCTTATGTTGCATTATGAAATTTCCCCTATAACCTGCAGCCACACGCAGTGTCATAACAATAACAAACTACACAGTTACAAATATATGAAATAGGAACTTGTTATCATTACTCGAAATATGTTAGCACAATGTCCTTCTTAGCTAATGCTGTCTCCAACACACGGCAGTCCAGTTTCCAGCTGAGTACACAGCCAGACTGCCCTACACACACTGCCTGCTACTGACTGGAAAATAAGTGACACCTGTGATCTCGGGAACAGACCTACAACAAATATGGTTATGCCGATGCTACAAGAGTTGAGTGCATTTGTCACATTCACAACTGCACTCACATTCATGGTCCAAAGAACTTGAAAATTGACATAGCAAATAGGACAGCCCATTTCAATTTCTCACTAAAATGCCGACACGAGTTATTTCTGCATTATGGGCATTTTCCAAAAAGCGTGTGGCTCCAGTTTAGCGGGAATATCAACTGCTGAATCCAGTGGAGGGTGGAACGGACAGTCTACAGTAGAAACAGACCAACATTCCACCACCACTTACACACGTAATTTCATTGCCGCATTGTACACAGTGCAGGAAGGCCATCCTTGCATGAAATATTGTCCGGTTTCGGCCGACAATTGTGAATTCTGTGTCTCTGGAGGGACACCCATACAACCGTACATCTTTGAATGCACTGATTCTCGTACACCTTCCCAAGTTAAGCTACTCTGGATGGGGAGCACTTCTTGGCTGTAGTTTAGTTTTTTCGCGTCCTCTGCTATTCATTCCCAATGTCCCAATAGGAACTCCAGTAAACATTTCGTATCATGTCACACGCAATCTTCCAGACCATCGCCTTGATACTGGGTGTTGCAAGGTGTGAGAGGTTATGGGAAAACAAATTGTGTTCTCCAGAATATTACGTGCGGTAGGAGAAAACCAACGGATACTAGGAACTGAAAGTAGTGCCATTAAGTAGATCTCATGTCCTACGTAATTCACGGCACACTCACTGCTTACACGTTTCGTTATTTATCCCTAGCCACAGCTACACAATCCCAGTTTGGAATAAATCTGTACCATCATCTGATGAGCGTAATTCCTGTCCGAAAAATTCTTTGCATTCAATCTCGCCACACAAGTCATGGATAGCACTGTGAATGTTCGGGGCTTGCTATGGAGATTTAGGATAGATGCGAACTGATACATCAAAATTAAACACGCATCAAAGGCAAACACCAGTAAGGACTGAAGAACAAAATTGTTCTTAACCTCTCAGATGAACGTTTAAACAGTGCAGTATGTGGTTCGTAAGTACTGAAATACTCGATAAAACCGACTGCAGGTTCTCTGACACGAAGAAATCGTAGGCAGTTACTCTCGTAAAGAAATGGCCAACGATAGTGACGTAGTTGACCAACAGATGTCTCCGAAATAAATTTAAGAGCTAAAATTTCCATACCGGAAGTAGGACAAGCTTTGGTGCATTGAATGAAAGAACGTGATAGTAAGTGTGTGGTAAGAAGTGCTTACATATTATTTAGTAGCCCTGATGGAAATCAATTTCATGATATCCTTACTTATCGCGAAATATGTCGGCGGAAAAAGGAAGATGCAGAATAACGTGAAATCCGGTCATTAATAATCAAATGTACGTTATTTTATTGCTGTAGTTTCGGCCTTGGTAATCGAATTGTGAAACCTATATTGATCAATTTTTTGCGCTATAGTTGCATCTTCCTCCAAGAAGTGTTGCTGTGACACGTTACCGGTACACATTCCAATCATGTATCTAAATAGTACAATGGTTGCTTTGACTACAGACAGTAAATTTGTCTTTAGTATCTGTTCCTCCCAAACACCGTGTCCCCTCCCCTTCGTTTTTAAGTTGTCCATACTAGAAACATGTACTACAATTTGGCGCGAATAATGTGTACCTAAAGCTACAAAACCACACCCCCCCCACCCAGGGCTAACACATATGATGTGATAGAATTAATATTTACTCTTTCAGTAATGAAGTAAATTTTTTTAAGGAAACACATCTCGTACTCTGACAACATCTATGAATGACACATAGCTAGTGGCCGACTGCTTCGTTCAGGCCAGTGCTTTGATATAATCATAGAAACTTGTAGTTAATATTAAACTCCTGAAGCTTACGCACGAACTGTTCTGGAAGCCATAAGTTAAAGTGTATGCTGGATAAATGAGAGACTGACGAAAATGTTTTCAAAGTTAAATGTGAGTGCTGTTCTGGGTGGAGTAGCTGTTGAGCACAGTATGGGATTTCCTCTGGCAGGGCTGAGTGCTCAGCAAGGAAGGGGGTGTCAAGGCAGGTACCATTCCAGCAGGTTTTGCCCAGTTGCCGTCGTAGGTCTGCCGGCAGCTCGCCTTCCCTGGAGTGGGTGACTCTGGACACTGGAGAGAATTTGAGGCCTACGAAAGGTGGACATTCTTAAATAAGTATATGATCTGTTATTATTCAGGAGAAGATAGTAGATCAAAACCAAGCATTTCAAATAATCACAGTGTGATGTGTCTAATAAAATGTCATTCATAGTTGTATCAATAAAAACACCGAAGTTAGAGACTACAGCAAAACTGATAACATGTCAAATATTAAATAAGTTAAAAATGGCTCTGAGCAGTATGCCACTTAACTTCTGATGTTATCAGTTGCCTAGAACTTAGAACTAATTAAACCTAACTAGCCTAAGGACATCACACACATCGATGCCCGACGCAGGATTCGAACCTGCGACCGTAGCGGTCGCTCGGCTCCAGACTGTAGCGCCTAGAACCGCACGGCCACATCGGCTTAAATGAGTTAGTCAAGTGCCTTGAACCATCTCCTGGATAACAGCTATCAACGAAACAAGCAAAATCACAGTACATGCTGCTTTTGTGGATGGTAGGTTTTTACGTATTTTATTGTCAATCTATGTTGAACCATTAGACTACTCCATATTCACTCAAGAAAATAAAACTGCATGAAGTTGTTATCTGTGTTGAGTATTTCATTTATTCTTACATAATTTTCTTTGTTTCATGGCAAGAGATTTTACGCTAGATTTATACGAACACTAAAGGGAAGACCATTGCTACATCCAAAATTTAGTAGTGTATACTGATGTGTCGACAGAAGTGCCGACACAGTGTTATTTTGAGGGGGCCGATAGGCACGCTATCTAACGCAGACGGGCGTGAAGTCTGGAACAGGATAACTATTGAATGGTAGCAAGAAAAGTACGTAGCTGCTTTATACTTAACTTTATTCACTCCTTGTGATACATCTCTCTTGACTATACAAATGAGACTCGTACGATACATGCACTGTTACAATTGGCGCCTTGCTAGGTCGTAGCCATGGACTTAGCAGAAGGCTATTCTAACTGACTCTTGGCAAATGAGAGGAAGGCTTCGTCCGTATTATCGCTAGCAATGTCGTCGTACAACTGGGGCGAGTGCTTGTTCGTATCACGAGACCTGCCTTGTGGTGGCGCTAGGTCTGCGATTACACAGTGGCGACACGCGGGTCCGACATGTACTAAATGGACCGCGGCCGATTTAAGCTACCACCTAGCAAGTGTGGTGTCTGGCGGTGACAACACATATACTAACGAAATTTCAAGAATACATTTGTCGAGGTAATATATTTAAGCGATTAACATTGCAAGATACAGATTAATGTAAATGTGAGATAAACCATTGCAAAAGGGAGTTGCTGGTACATTGATAACCGACGTAACCGCAAGAACGGCGAATGCAAGGATGCAAACGTGCACGCATTGTGTTGTAGATAGAGGTGCTGAAGGTCAGTTTGTGTGATGGTGAACTCAGGGACTGTTAATGCTGTTTGTGGATGACACTGGAGTTGTCGTCCGATGGTGTCCCACGTGTGCTGGACTGCAGGCCACAGCAACATGTCGACAATCTGTAGAGCATGTTAGCCTACAACAGCAGTGTATAGGCGAGCGTTATCCTCTTGGAAAACACCCCCTGGAATGCTGATCATAAATGGCAGCGCAACAGGTCGAATCACGTGATCGACATACAAATCTGCAATCCGGGTGTGTGGGATAACCACGAGAGTGCATCCTCCCGGATCAAAACTTAGGGTGTAGGTCCAGCGAGTCTAGCATGCAGATTGGTTGGTTGCAGGCCCTCAACTGGCCCCCTACTGAACAACACACGGCCGTGACTGGCACCGAGGCAGAACCAGCTGTCATCAGAAAACACACCCTGCCCTCCAATGAGCTCTCACTTGACGCCACTGAGGTCGCAAATGGCGGCGGTTTAGGGTCAGTGGAAGGCACGCTACAGGTCCTCTGGCTCGGAGCTGTCCTCGAAGTAACGGATATACAACACTTTGTTGTGTCACTGTGGTGCCTGCAGCGCGAGGTAGCCGCGCGCTCTGAGGAGTCTTGTCACGGTCCGCGCAGCTCCTCCCCTCAGAGGTTCGAGTCCTCCTTCAGGCATGGGTGTGTGTGTCGTCCTTAGCGTAAGTTAGATTGAATAGTGGGTAAGCTTAGGGACCGATGACCTCAGCAGCTTGGTCCCATAATACCTTACCACAAATTTCCACTATGGTGCCAACTGCTGCTCAGATTGCTGGTGCAGATGCATTACGATGACCCAGAGCCATACGCCAATCATGACAGTCTTCCCTCTCGGCAGAGCCACGTGGCTGTTCGGAGCCCTGCCTTCTGGCGACTGTGCATTGCTGTGACCACAGCTGCCAGGAGCCACGCACAGTGTCTACATTCCTGCCAAGTTCTTCTGCAGAAGGAACATTCGGCGTCTCGTAGCCATATTACATGACCTCCTTCAAACTCGGTGGGGTGTTGGTAATGGCGTCTTTGTCGCCTTAAAAGCAACTCCCACTGCTAAAGGCAACTGACGCCCACGACCGCTACTGTTACGTCGCACGTTTGAAGCACACCTCATTTGCATCCTCATAGAGGGGCTACTGGCTCCACTCTTATTCTACTGACGCCACATGTGAGATGACTTCATCTTTCAGATGTAGGAACATGCCTGCTAACTGTCGTTTATGTCAGACAATTCCGTTTCGGTCTTTCGATTTTCTTTTTATATCTGTATGTTTATTTAAGGTGAAGTGTCAGTTTAACGAATAATGTCATTACTAGTGTCAGTATTGTCAGCCAGTAATCTTCTACTAAGAATTCGTGCCTAGTTGGTAGCATTTTGGCACAGAAATGGTGGTCAGTTTTGTGCATTTTATGACAATGTAAGAAAGATGCTCCGAAACACTGGAGGAGCTCTTGCAGAATGGAGTGTTGTGTGAATCCAATGAAACAACGTGGCGAACAGCACCGAATTTAATGTTTTAACCAGGAGCAATAAGCAACCAGCTGCAGAAAAGAAATTTGCTTTCTGGCCCATCTTCAGGATGGTATACTTGTCACATTGTTTGCAGGTGTCATCAGTGAGGTGCATACAGCAAAACGCAACTGGTTGCACATTATTTCGTTAGAGCACCGAATTTCTCCCCGCCACAGACACAAGTAAACAGCATGGTTAATCAACGACGTTCACGTATCGTAACTTTCCTAGCAAAAGGATGTCTATGAGCTCAGCTTTCGGATGAGGTTCAGCTTGCGATTTGGGCGTTTGGGAGTTATAGCCCTGACAGCAGCAAATATCTTCCACCAGTTTAATGCTATCATTTTTCTGGAGCAGCTGTTATCTGAACATGGAGCATTTTACATGAGTGAGTAAGTGGCGCAGCGCCAAGCCCGTTGGCGCTGTGGGGTATACCTACCACCTGTCACACCCCACAAGTAGACTCCATCTTCTCTCCAGACACACACAGTCTCTATATTCGTTAGAAATGGGGACGTATTAGATGCAAGGATGACCTTCTGCTGCTGTGAGGAATGCGTCAAAGAGAATACGTCCGCAACTGAAGATGAGCTGAACACGAAAAATAAACAAATAAATACATTGGAGCCAACAGATAGAATCATCGATATCTGGAGAAATGGCAATAGGAATGTTGTTGCAGTTCTAACACGGTTCTAGGCGCTACAGTCTGGAGCCGAGCGACCGCTACGGTCGCAGGTTCGAATCCTGCCTCGGGCATGGATGTGTGTGATGCATCAGGTTGGTTAGGTTTAATTAGTTCTAAGTTCTAGGTGACTGATCACCTCAGAAGTTAAGTCGCATAGTGCTCAGAGACCAATTCTAACACGTCACGCTTTTCTTCCTCTTTCATCTGTAAGGTCGCTATAATTTCGCATCTTACAAGCACCCATCCACATTCTTTGTCACTGATCTACAAACACAATTAAGTATCATGTTGCACCTCTTATATATGAATATATCAAGGAGACCGACATTGCCACATACGCCTTGGAAATAACTGTTAACGCTTATTGAATGAAAAGTGATGCAGTGTCTTTATTATCAGAACGGCGTAATGAATGATTGCCTATACTAGTAGAGGTTGGAACGACAGTGGAAATGAAATGGCAGCAGGAACTGAAGCCCTGGGTGGAGGGCCCCCACAGGCGTGGTGGTTCGGCTCCACACAGGAAGTGCCGAGACGGACAGTCTGGACACCTGAGCGCGAAGACACAATACAGGGGCGACCGGCCGCTTTTGAGTAGGGCCAGAAGGGTAACTGGATAATACTTCCGAACTCTACAAATCTTGGACGCAGGTGAGAGGAACGAAGAAGCGGCATCCTGGAAACCACGCAGTCTGGGTTATTTCCAAGGATTTTTACTCAGAAGCCTACCATTGTATGAGTATACGCATTTCCTCGCAAACTTTCCGCGCTGGACGACAAAATAGTAAAATATGATTGGTCGGCGCTCGGAAGGATATGTAGAGAGGTAAAGTATTCCGTAGTTTCTGGAATATGATTCGTTTGTGGAACTACGATGGTGGGGAGCTGAGCCTTGCTGGGAGACCAGCACTGGAGAGACGAGGTCTTCCGTTGTGAGCGCCCAAGTGTGACGTTCGGTCGAAATCAGCTTTGTTGGGACAGACGGACTTGCTGTCTTTCCTCTCAGGAGAGTTTATACTTAGAACAGTTAGGCACTGTACTGTTGCGAATCTATACGATTCTGGACTTCACCTCTAGGTTGGAAGTCGTCATTGAGTACGCAGCGTTCAGTGACTGAGAGCACTTCCTCTGCCTATACTTACGTTGCGAAGTTATCTGAACTCTGTCATTGTGGCTGGGAGTTCACATTTCTCGTCTGTAGAACACAGAGAGGAGAAGACAGTATTAGAGTATATTAGTCAGAGGACCGCCTTCTGCCGTCCTAGTGTTGGAAAGAGTTTTTATTTGTGGCTGGAGTTCTTCCATCGTAGCAGACGAGTACGAGAACCATCACTTCGACGCACTCAATGCAGTACACACGGTGATATCGCCAATTGCTTCAGCTTATTAGGGCAATAAAAGCTAAACAGCTGTGATCACTTTAGCTTATATGCACTGAGGTTCTACACCACCGTAGATCATCTTTGAAAGCAGTGTCTTCTGAAGTTTGGTACATACATGATGTCAGTCATTTCACGTTATTTGTATTAGGTCGCATTAGTAATTTTAGTTAGGAAATGTAAACTTTGTAATATAAAGTTTTTTATACAATAAATATATAAGCAGGAACAACGTTTATCATTTAGTAGTATTAGTTGTCTTATTCATTCATTTATGTTTGCGTTGTAATTTACATGTTACATTCCATTAAGAGATCCTAAGGTCTGCTTCAAGGGATAGTCAGACAGGGCCAAATCTTCATTTTAGCGTTTATTATTTTCCGTTGTGCACGTTCATTTAAACCTCCCTCTAGTATTATCTTGGATATGGCTTACCCTGCCAGGATCCTACTTATGCCCTTTCGATAGTAGTCATAAAGTGGTTTGAAACCTGGGAAATTTTCTAAAAGTCTTTATTTCCATTTAATGTTTAGGTGTTGTTGATAGTGATCACCAGCTTGCGTGTATAGTTTGCAGTGGCAAATTCACGCAATAATATTAAAGATAATGTTTGTTAATTTCAATGTATTTCTCTTCAGAGGCGTTGCGCTTCATCCCACTGGCTGCAATTCACTGATATTCACGTAGTGTATTTATCGTTGTTTTTTGCTTGTATTGTAAAGACACTGCTCGTTCATGGCTGGTTCAAATGGCTCTGAGCACTATGGGACCTAACAACTGTGGTCATCAGTCCCCTAGAACATAGAACTACTTAAACCTAACTAACCTAAGGACATCACACACATCCATGCCCTAGGCAAAATTCGAACGCGCGACCGTAGCGGTCGCGCGGTTCCAGACTGAAGCGCCTAGAACCACTTGGCCACACCGGCCGGCGGTCGTTCATGACGTAGCCATTAGTTTAACTTCCTTGTTGTACATATTTTATGTTACATGCCCGTTACATAATAAATGTGGGTTGTGTAGATTGTGTACCTTTATCAGAGAACTGTTATCAGGGGTCAGTCCATGTTAACTAGGGTGAAAGCGCTCCAAGTAGCACAGCAGAGTACTAGAAATGGCAGATACACGGGGTAGTCAAGAAAGCCTATGGGATGAGAAAGAGTCAGCTATGTTAGCAGCAAAAGGCACTGGTCAGGAGAATACCGATCCAAGGGAATGAGGATGATACACACAGTCAAGTCCGTGGTGGGCAATCTGATAGCGAAGATGAGGAACAGCGACACACTGAAGCAATCATAAAGATACGGGAGTATTATGTAGGGAGTCCAAGTGAATGCTGAACAAGTTAGATTTGTGGTACATCGCCGTCAGTGACATCGTCACGAGTCAGCATATAAGGGGCGTGTGGTGATGACTCTTTTGAATACCAACAAGTGGAAAGGGAAAAGGGGAGCAGTTCATGTAAGAGTAGTGGAATGCAAAGTCACAACAGGAGAGAAGATTAAGATAACACAGATGTGTTGGGCGTCCTTACATACCTAAAAGCAATTGGAAGTGAAATGGAAAATAAAATTCAAAGCGTTAGTGCTGAAATGCTGAAGGTCGTGTCTGAATTGGAAGAGCAAATAAAAAAGGGGAATGATGAAGTACGCCCAGAAACGGGAAGTAAAATTCAGGAGGTCAGCTCTGAATTGGGAAGTTAAGTAAGAAAGGGGACCGACGAAGTACGCTCAGAAATGGGAAATAAAATCCAGAACGTTAGTGTCGAAATTCAGGCAATAAAACATGAAACGAGGGAAGTGAAAATGAGGCTGTGACGCTCAGAACAATACTAGAACGACGGACAGCGGAAGTCAGAAGAACCGTGATCGAGGCGCGATTACTAGCGATGGGCGCAAAGCGGATTACTATTGAAACATTAGAGAAGACTGAAAACATGACAAAGACAGGTAGAGAGGTGCATTAACGAAGTTGCAGAGGCGCGTGAGACAAGTAGAAATAACGCAGCTGCAAAAGACAGAAATTGCACCAAATAAGGCGTTGGCTGGGGAGCTCTCCCAATTTAAACAGAACATAGAAAGCGAAATTAAACAATTATCTCAGGAAGTCAGATCGCAACCAAGACAGACAAAAATCACCTCCCGGAAAAGAAATAGTAGGTAATTTGGAAACAACAGAATGTGAAAGAGCCAGTTCAAACTCTTCACGATCACGTTCAAGCCCACACATTATTAGAATGTGCTCCAATGTAAGAGTTGCTCGCCAACTAGAGACTGAAAGCGTATCTGCAGAGTGACGAAATATCGCTAGAGATATGGACCCCGCGTCCACACAGAGTACGACTGGATCGAAAATTGCGAACACGGAGAAGAGCAATGAAACGTTTCAAGTGCTTAATTGTTATCCGTTAACGCGCAACACGGAACATTTTTCCAGCGAGGACAACGTGACAGAGAATAGAAGAGGGGATGCCCAAAGTACAGGGTTATTACAAATGATTGAAGTGATTTCACAACTCTACAATAACTTTATTATTTGAGATATTTTCACAATGCTCTGCACACACATATAAAAACTCAAAAAGTTTTTTTAGGCATTCACAAATGTTCGATATGTGCCCCTTTAGTGATTCGGCAGACATCAAGCCGATAATCAAGTTCCTCCCACACTCGGCGCAGCATGTCCCTATCAATGAGTTCGAAAGCATCGTTGATGCGAGCTCGCAGTTCTGGTACGTTTCTTGGTAGAGGATGTTTAAACACTGAATCTTTCACATAACCCCACAGAAAGAAATCACATGGGGTTAAGTCGGGAGAGCGTGGAGGCCATGACATGAATTGCTGATCATGATCTCCACCACGACCGATCCATCAGTTTTCTAATCTCCTGTTTAAGAAATGCCGAAAATCATGATGAGCAGAGACTTGGAGAGTTCAGGATTCCATAGTCCAGTGAAGGTTTTCGAAGACTTGACCAAGAAAATCAGTATTTGGACGACCCATGCACACCGGCTGAGATAAGACTGTGATAGATGAAGCTGCCAATTGCCTACCCGCAAACGCTCGTCGACCGATGTGGAAGTGGTGTAGAAGACTTCAAGAGTATCTTAAGAGAGTTGGAGTTCGCTTTCAACGAGAAAAACGTAGGCAGAGAGACGTGCAGGGCGAAAGAAGGGAGAACAGCGAAGGGAATAATAGAGGCCATAATTATCAAAACAATGTAAATCGTCCGCACCGTGAAAACATGGGCGCGAGAGATCGTAGTGGGAATAACGGGCAGTGGAGAAACTATGGCACAGAATGTAGGCAACAAAATGGCCGGAGATGGGAGCCACAAAATTATGGCGCATCATGGGGCGACAATAGAGAAACCTGTCACTGGTCTGACCGAGGATGGGGTGGACTGGACAACAACAGGAATTGGAAACAATTGATTGAAATTAGACCACCTAACCCTGGGAGAGTACGCAAAATAACATTGAAAATGAACAATGACTAGGCCAGACGACAGACACTAGAGAAAATGCGCCCATAAACCGTCTCGGAAGTAATTAAATAATATTATAGAATATGAGGACTTAGGGAGATATTACTTGATGAAAAGGAAACATTACCCAAACAGGAAATCTATCTGGTGGTAACAGTACAAATTGGAGGAATTATGGGTACTGCTGTAATAGATATTGGAAGCGAACTCTCAGCTATTTGTGATAGGCTGTTCGCTAGATTCAAGAAGTCAGTTAATCCACCTATGCTCACAGTACACAAAAACAAAGGTATGAGGTGCGTTAGTTGGAAAGAGTATGGAAATATCTCAACAAATATGTCCAGATTTTGATTGCCAAGGACACCATATGACTGTAAATCTGTTCATAATACTGAAACTAACATCTGACATAATATTCGATGTAGATTTTCTTTCAGTGCAGAAAGCTATCATCGATCTAGGATGGTTATAATATTTTCATGCCCCACCCCACTGTTGATGACTTGTTCAATTTAGACATGGCTCTAACTAGTATGATAGAGAGACTAAATAGGTGGTGCCCATATGTTCAGGCAGTATACACCGACATCATTAATTGGCTTCACACATGTAGCTTCCACATAGATGATATAGAACATTGTTTTAGTATGTGTATAACACCAGTGCCCAAGTCTTGTGCTATTCCTCGAATAAGTGTTGAAAATGTCGAACTCAAATATACTGATCGAATACCGGACTATTGTAATTCACCCATAACATTACGAGATATACATGCTGAATTTCAAGCTTACAAGAAGCAGCTATTTTCCAAATACTGTACTTCTGCTGCACCACTTAAAAAAGAGTGTACTGATTTTTTCTCATGCTGATCATATTTGTAAATATTTTAATAAATAAATATATTATTTTATAATATGAAATAAAATAAAAATCAGAGTTGATGAGAAGGCAATGAAGCTCAAATTCCAGTTAGCTGTTTAAAACTACAATTCACAGGGAAGGAAAGGGAAGTTGGGAGGGAAGAAAAATTAAAAAAAGATACTGACAATAGAGCACATTTCAAGGCCGAACGTGAACATGTTAATAAAATTAACGGTAGGATTGATTCGAAACTCGAGAATCTGTATAACATAGATAATAAGGATATATAAGGGTTGGAGCTTGAACTAAAAAATAATGCAAAGATATTCGTACCAAAAACCGGATGCATTAAGGGGTATCAATATAAATTTGACGTAAAGAGACATAGACCATTTCGGGTACCCCCTTATGCCATCCCATGGTCATACCGGGAAAGGGTTCTAAGTAAACTACGAAGACTGGAGGACGAAGGTGTAATTGAGGCCGCGAGATCTGAGTGCAATAGTCCACTACGCATAGTAGACGAAAAGAACGGTGGAACTCGACTGGTGTTAGACTCACGGCAGATAGATACCATTATTGTGACAGAGACGGATCGCCCTGAAAGGCTTCCGGAGCTCCTTCAAAGATTTCACGGAGTTTCGGTGTTTTCCTCACTTGATTTGGGATCGAGCTTTTGGCAGATAGAGCTCGATCCTGAATGCCAAAAATACACGGCCTTTATTGCCTTCGTAAGCTGTTTTCAATTCAAAAGGCTCCCTTTTGGATTGAATATATCTTCAGGTGCATTTATCAAGGGTTTTACCAAAATATTGAATGAAGAGTTACAAGAGAAGCTCACGTGTTGTCGACGACGTATTGATAGCAGAAAACACCTGGGGGAGACAAAAAAGAGGAAGTGTTAAGCAGTTTGAAAAGGTATGGGGTAACCGAAAACATTGAGAAGTCTTTTTTTGGTAGCAGTAGGGTTAGCTTTCTGGGACACGTTATAACAGGAGAAGGGATTAGTCCCGACCCAGAGAGGATGGCGGCAATTACAAAGTTTACCACTCTTACAACCAGAAAACAACTGAGAATGTTTCTAGGAATAATACATTTTTACAAGAAGTTTATCTTTGTGAAAACATTAGCTATTCCCCAAATATGGCAGTTGACAGGAAATTGAACACCCTGGGTGCGGGGTGAGTGTGCTAACCGAGAATTCAATAATTTGAAGGCAGCACTCGTCACTGATCCTATTTTATCACATCCTGACTTATCACAAGATTTTTGTATGGCCTCTGGCAGCGTGAAAATCGGTCTGGGTGTTATGGTGTTTCGGGAGTCTGAACAAGATGGCAAATTAGTGCAGAGAACGATAGCCTTTGGTAGCAGAGTACTAACCGAAAGTGAAAGAAATTACTCTGTTACCGAACTTGAAGCCCTTGCAATAGTATGGGGATTTAAAAAGTTCAGATACTTTCTGTTTGGTAGAAAAACAGAAGTCTATATGGACCATAGGGCCCTAGAATTTCTCCTAACCGCAAAACTTCCGCATGGAAGACTAGAGAGATGGGCATCTGTGCTTCAGGAATACCAGTTTTCAATGGTGTATGTACCTGGTCCTACAAACGTCATCGCTGATGTCCTGTCCCACTCACCTATTGGTATAACAGAAGAGACGGCTAAAGCGTTAGAAGAAGAGCACTTTTCGTTGTGCTGCCTCAACGAGTGGCATTTGAAAACTTCGTTACTGGAACGATGCAGAATATGTAGAATGTGCAGGACAAGGATCCAGATTTAGTGAAAATAAAAGAAAAATGGAAGGATAGGACGCAGGCCCACATAAGACAGCACTACCTCTTGAGAAAAGGCATTCTGTTTTATAGGGCAAACGTTAATGATTCGCTGTGGGTGGTGTGCATACCAAATGCGTCAATAAACAAGCTTATATGGTATACACACCCAAGTTACGCACATTTAGGTCCTCAAAAATGTTTTATGAAAATGAGGAGTGTCTGCTGCTTTAAAAACATGGTGAAACGCATCCGGAAAGAACTAGCCATCTGTAAAAACTGCTAAGAGGCGAAATCCATAACTAGGAACCCATGCCCCTTTATACCCAATTATTCCTGAGCAGCTAAGGCATATGGCAGCGACGGATTTAATGGGACCATTATCCAAGACACCGAGGGGCCATCAATATATATCGGCAGTATTGGAGCTGAGAGCGAATTTCTGGATTTCTGGCGCAGACGCCACTGGAAAGGTCGACTGGTGCAACTGTAAGTAGGGCCTTGTGCATACTTCATAAACCAAGTGTGAAGTCTAGACTATTATCTCAGATAATGGACTTCAGTACAAATCTGAGGTATGGATAAGAACACTAAGTAGGTATATTTATTAGTAGGTTTCACCTGAGTCTGAACCCCGCAGAGAGACGATGAAAGTTTTCGGTAATTTATGTAGATTATACTGTGGAGGGAATCATGCTAGCTGGGATGTATGTCTTAAAGATTTTCAGGATGTGATAAAGGAGCTTCCTCACAGTACTACACTGATGCCAGTTATGATGGTTCTGGAGAACAGGGAGTCTCCAGATAAAATTTTAGGACTAATCGATTTTCCACAAAGGACGCCCCGACAATATAAAGTCATAGTGGAGGAGGCTTTGCACAATATGCGGGTCACTGGAGAGAAGCGTAAGGTGCGCACAGACCAAAAGGCGCATCTAACGGAATTTGTAGTCGGACAAAAGGTCTTAGTTAAATCGTATAGGTTGTACAACAAACATATGAAGCTATGTCAAAAGTTCTTCAAGAGATACAGCAGCCCTGTACGAATAAGAAGACTAGCACATGCAAATACGGTTGAAATTGAGTCTGGAAATTTTTGGAACTCCATCATGTGAGTCATCTCAAGCCATTTATAGAATAAGTAGGGAGAATTGAAGGGAGCTTGTATGGCAAAAGTATAGTATCGTATATAGTTAGCAATTAAGTTAAGTATTACACTGAAGTTATTTATAGATTTATCAAATTTTCTGCAATATTATCAGATTAAAAGAGGTACTACAGTACATGAAAGGGCAGGATGTCGTGGGTAAGAAAATAAGGGTATGCTTCTTTGTGTAGACTATAACTACGTAAACAACAAAATGAGTGTACAATTTTAGGTGTTCAGAGCTTATGATGTACTATCTGTCCACAAAGGAATAAAGTAAAATTGAGAAACATGTGGTACTGCAAAAATGTTGAAAATTTGCGGTGCAGTGTAGGGGTTTTTTAAAAGACTCGTTAGCACTGAATGAAGCAAGCTGCAAAATTAATGAACACCTACCTCCGTACAGCGTTCGTTCACCATCCATTTCTCTGCGTTCGTAGGTACTATGTAGACGATGTTAAAGTAGCATTGAACAAAACCATCGTTCATACATACGATTGCAAAGTCCGCGTAACTCAGGTAACAAAATAAACCTGTAGATCTAGTAATAACGGGCAAAAGTGGATGCTTCCTTCCTTCATTGAAAATGTCCGCTTATCGATACTAACTTTTTTTTTTTTTTTTGGTCTTTTACTTATGGTGTCAACAAGCCCACATTTAAGTCGATAGCACATCCACTACTAGTTCATGCAGCTTACGCAACACAGCCAGAAATGTGCAAAGTCCATCGCAAAACATTACGAGATTAATGCAGTCTATGTTATGCTACGAAATAAGTTTCGCATTCGGTCCTTTTCAGTGGATTCTTCAAAAGAAGATGCTCACAAAAAAATGTTCTGTAAACGCATACTGCTACAACAAACACTCCAAAGTCTCCCAAAAGTTCACAGAACTGTCCGTAACTGCACCTGTTTGCACAGCGATATAAACCGAAAGCGAGGTAACAGTCACTTACTTCTTCATTTTACAAGTAACTTTTTCGGACACGCCCGACATGACCTCCTCGCCCGGCAGCTAGGCTGCGGCTCCCCAGTGCCGTTGCTTACTGCGGCATACAACTCCTTCCAATGCGCGGGCAAGACTTTACTCTGGTTGACTGATCAAAACGAACAGCCAATCAGATCAATCTTTTAAGGCCATATTCGCGCGTAAACTGTTTTACTCCAATTAACATTCGCAGATGCGTTTACGTCATCTCATTCTGAAAATATTAGAAAAATGTTCCACCAAACCAATCGAAACGAAAACTAAGAGAAAACTATGCTTGAAATATGCTTTAGAACTGCTTTTCTTCTTATTACCTTTCTGGCTGCCTTATTACAAAAGCAAACGCTCGTAGCAATATGTCATCCACCAGTGAGGGGCATTTACAGTTTCCATGACATCCTGGTGGCGTAACACTTGCTTGTTACACAAGGTGTAATGCAATGTACAACTTAAATTTGACGTATCCCACATACACACTCACAGTCACTCTCATTTACTCTCACCGTAACACAAAAAATATTAACTTTTAAACTGTTATTTTCATTACGAAAGAAAAATTATCGAAAGTTTACAATTGATAATCTTTATGAAGTAAGTACTGTTTTCAAGTAACAAAAGAAATATAAACAGTTACTGTTCCTATCTGAATTTGCTTTCTTGTGTGTTGGTTAAGTAATTTTATGGGTTTTTTTTATATCTCCGAAACTATTTTATAGCGGCATCAAATTTTGAAACAAAGTTTGTCTGAATAACAAAAGATCACGTATCAAATTTGGAATAAAGCAGTTAATATTTAACATAGTTATTTAGTTTCTTAGGCCGGTATTACACTATCAGATTTCTTTGTCCAATATCTTTGTCCAATATCTTTGTCAAAGATATTTGATAGTGTAATAGGGACTTTGTCAAATGTCGTCCAATATTTGATCAAATCTATGGCCTCGCTGTATATTTGATCAAAGAAACCGCTTGTCTTCTGTTCACTGCAATGTGACATGTTACCACATGGAGCGCTAGCATCGCTGCAGCGTTCTGTCGTCTGTAGTGTTTTTATAAACATTGCCGGTAAATACAATTGGTGTGTGCTGACAACTACAAAATTAATAAAGATGTCTGAAGCTGATGAGACGCTTTACAACGTGAGGCACCCTGAACACAAAAATAGATTAAGAAGATTGGAGACCTGACGTGACCTGACCTGACCTAACCTAACCTAACATAACCTATCCCTCTCCTGTAGCAAGGAATCGGAGTGTTACAGTGAGCCTGTCTTCTGAAGATGTAACAGTTCTTAAGTGAATATTGTGCTTTGTGATATGAGGATACACTTCATTGAGCACATACAGAAATGTATGCACATCCATTCTTAAGTAATTGATGTACGACTTGACGTCTTCCACTGTAAGCTCACGTAACAAGTTTTGTTGAATGCTTTTATCGTGTCGTCGTAAAACCCACGGCTTCACCCAGATTAGATTAGTTTTTCGTTCCATAGATCCGTGCTGAGGAGATCCTCGTGGATGTGGAACATGTCGATTTCTTTAAGCTGAAATAAAAATACTAATAGTATGAATAAATACAATACACCATTTGTTTCTACTGACAAATTTCATTAAGAAGTAAATATACTGAGAGGCAGTAGTTAGTATATCCAGTTCTTTGAAGAGGTTTCTGTAGGACGTCCGTGAATTTACTCCACAAATAATACGTATTACACGCTTTAGGACTCTGAACACTTTTGTTTTGACTTCAAGATTTACCCCAAAATATTATCCCATATGACATTATGGAATGAAAGTAGGCAAAGAATGGAAGCTTTTTCATTTTTATGTTGCCTATGTCTGCTAACACTCGAATTGCAAATACAGATTTGTTAAAGCCTTTCTGCAGTTCTGAGGTGTGCTCCTACCAACTGAATTTATTATCAAGTTGTAATCCCAGGACTTTTAAGACTGTCAACCTCGTATGTATGGTTCCATTTTTCCCCCACTTCTTTTCCGCATGTGCACACAATGCAATTGGGGTACGTACAACTGCTGCAGTTAATAACAAGTTGTTGTCAGCCATCTTGAACTTTGACGAAAAATTTGATGACAGTGTAATACCCCTTCTAGCGCTACGTCATAGATCTTTGTCAAATATATTCGACGGAATATTGGATCACATCTTTGATCAAATCTTTGACAAAGAAATTTGATAGTGTAATACCGGCCTTAGGTGAGGTGAATAACTGATTTCAGAACACACCACAGTGAGCATTCTCGCGGTCCGCTTTAGTGACAGGTGTGGCTAAGACACATACGGCAGGCCACATGCCAGCCAGTGCCCAATGCTACTATACTGCAGGCTTCCAAAACAGCTTGCCATAACGTAACAAACTTACTGCAAAAATCTACAGTCGCGTAACAGCTAGAACGCTACAGTGGGAATAAGAAATAATTGTTAACCAATTGATGTAGAACGTATTAAGAGAGAATGTCAATTGTTAAAATTTTATAAAGAAGTGTCTATTTTACATGTTTAGAATGGGATCATAAATGAGTGACTTGCTAATAGGATCTGTGGTGACACACAAGTGTGTCGTCCAAGTACGTTTTTGTCTCGATTCAGAGAAACGAGAGTTCAATAGGTGACCAGCTCCACGTGCATACACGAGAGCGCACCGTTATTTGTATGGGAATGTTGTATTTATGCTGTTCAAAGAGATGGAATAATTGTGTACATGGTGGCCAGTTCTTCAGAGTTCCGTATGAGCGCACCGAAATATTAATTGAGTGTTATAGGGACATGAAATGGAAGTTTAATAAGGGGTTATAGACACGTAAAATGTAATAAAAGACATCAAGAATGCTGTAAGTTCAAAGCACATGAAGTAGATGGTAATACATAAGGTGTTGATGAGCAGTGATTTTACATAATGTACTAAAATCTTTATATTTGCACGTACCACTAGTCAAAATAAAATAACACCACACAAAGGTAATAGCAGCATCTCCAGGAGAAAGGACAGCGGCAGAGAAGCTGTTACTGAGTAAAACCATGAGATATGGCTCTGAGCACTATGGGACTTAACGTCTATGGTCATCAGTCACCTAGAACGTAGAACTACTAAAACGTAACTAACCTAAGGACATCACACAACACCCAGTCATCACGAGGCAGAGAAAATCCCTGACCTCGCCAGGAATCGAAACCGGGAACCCGGGCGCGGGAAGCGAGAAAGTTACCGCACGACCACGAGCTGCGGAAAAAACCATGAGATAAAGTACGTGAAAGTAGGATAAGGAAACTAGCACTGGTTTATACTATACTTGCTATGTAGTTGATGACTGCCCACAGGAAGCAAGCTGAAGCATGAAATGAAGTAGAGATACACCTAATCATTCATTTGTGTATGCTTGTGTGTGCAGACGTGCACTTTATTGTTCACAGATATTCACGTCGTCATCCACGACGAAACCAAGAGCCATGAGATCAGACGATCTTGTGATACCCAACAACAGAGCAGTTTTCTTTGAATACTGTGGTAGTTAGACTTATATAAACATCCTGCTGGCCAGTAATTACCAGTAGTTAACAAGTAGTTTGCAGTTATTAACATTGGGCCTGGTGATGATTATAATTCTGTTAGTGTATGAACAACTAATGAATATGTGTTTTTATAGGTATACAGGTGCTGACAGAGATTTAATAATTTATTGACATAGTAATGGTCTCTTATAATTAACATTAACTTTGTACATGAAATTTTGATCATAACAGTAAATACGTGAGCATCTTGGCTGATCGTACAAATAGAACAATAATAAATGTAAATGTAAATGACATCTCTAGAGAAGGCATCTTAAAATTTTATATTTCATAAATGTCAATAATATTGTCATGTATTGTATAGTATTTGTTGTAAATTGGAAACTAAATGTGGGCATTAGTGGGCACAGGATGCACAAAAAGCTTTGTGGGACACACTGGAAGCAACAATGCGGTGTGCAGATGGAACAGAGCAGAAGCAAGGAGCACCGTCAGCCATGTCGCGGCGGACACGGACGTCGGCTGTTGGTCGGCTACCTGGAGACCCCGGGTGGCGGACAATAGCACCAGGTAACGTGGCCAGGGCCGCAGAGGTGGTACTTAAACGGCCCCTGATGACTTGTCTCCACTGTTGTACTACACGATGGAGACGAGGTAAACCATTTGCACACACAATACCGTCAGTTCAGCCTGCAGCACAACTGCTAATAGCTGTACGGAACTGTCAACTATGTTTGGTTTTCTTCTGCGGTCCTCTGCCAGAGAGAGGCTGGTAAACATCATGATCTGTAGCAGTCAGTCATCTGGCATTGACTCCTGAGGAATCTGATCTCACACAAGGACACAAGTTCCATGTACAGTGTGACCAAACACATAACCTACCCATCCACAATTATCGATATCCTTATTCAAAATACAATAGTTATATCAAGAGAAAGAAGCGACATGAAGAAGAGGAGGAACACAAACATAGCAAAAGAAGAAACACAAAGAACTGAAGACTAGATACAATTACACTTCTCTTAGCCGACGCAGAAGAATTCTAGGTGACCTATAAAGATCCTACTTCACTGTACCTTCCACATACTGTGTGCAAGTTCCACAACAATCTTGGCTGTTTCAAAACATACACCCACTTACGTGGCTGTACATTCCGAGGTCCATTCCACGTCATCAACTCTGCGAGAGGCTGGTAACCTGACGTAATCAGCAATGGGCTGAGGGTCCAAAGGCTGACTTGTAAGGCAACATGTCCAATCTCAAATAATCTTTGCATCCTAAATTTAAAAAAAAAAAAAACTTTTGATTCCATCCCCGTACACAAATGAAGAAGAAAGTGTGTTGTGAAATCCGAATCAGTGTGTGACTCTTGATAAAAAGATGAATAATCTAGTGAACACTGAACAAGTCAACCCAAAAAACTGACACTTTCCGATATCTTTCATTGTGTAAACATTTTGTACTTATTTTTCAGAGTGGTCTTAAGAAAATAGTTGTGTATGTATTCATGTAAATGTATTGTTTGACATTCTATTTGATAATGATGTGATGTCCTTCACTGTTTCTATATATTTGTATATTTCCAGAATTTTATTTGTGTATGTATTTATATAAAATTATTGTTTATTTTCTTTGTTAATGATGCTATGGGTTTTTAATGTTTTTATGTATTACATAATATGCACTGTGGACAAACACTTAAGTTTAAATTGGTGGTCAATCCGAACTCTTATTACAAATATTAATCAGCACAGTAAATGTAAATGCAGTTTGTCAAAGAATGCGTTAGAACGTAAGATTTTTGAACTGTTTAAATGGTATACACCTTAGGGAAACACTAGACTTGGTAAATCAAGTTGTGAAATGTCTTGTGGATGGATGAATGAATGACAGAGAGCGTGGGTCTTAAGAAAGATGGGAACTGCCATTTCTTTAAACAGAATAAAAATTTTGTAATGTTATTTAAATTTCTTTTGATATTGTATATTACAATTGTCACATCTCAGAACAGTATTCCAAAAATGAGGGGTAGACAGTTTATAATAAAAATGTAATAAGTACATTTATGGCAGTAAACCCACGAATGAATGCAGAATAACTGTAGGTGAACGTATCATGATTCAAGTGTTCCTCTGCCCACACATTCTTATTAGTCCTCTTGAACAGACAATTGATGGTTATATGATTTTGTACTGGGTGAGATGATACTATAAGAATTACACGATCCTAGTACAAAATAGTTCTTTAGGTGGGGGTATTGTAAGGTGACTATAATTTCCCTCCTTACAATCACCCATCCACATTCTTTGCCATCATCTACAAACACAATTAGGTATTATGTGGTAGGTTGTACAAAGTATACAGGGTGAGTCACCTAACATTACCGCTGGATATATTTCGTAAATCACATCAAATACTGACGAATCGATTTCACAGACCGAACGTGAGGAGAGGGGCTAGTGTAATTGATTAATACAAACCATAAAAAAATGCACGGAAGTATATTTTTTAACACAGACCTACGTTTTTTTAAATGGAACCCCGTTACTTTTGTTAGCACATCTGAACATATAAACAAATACGTAATCAGTGCCGTTTGTTGCATTGTAAAATGTTAATTACATCCGGAGATATTGTAACCTAAAGTTGATGCTTGAAACCTGCCGCCCGCGGTGGTCTAGCGGTTCTAGGCGTTCAGTCCGGAACCGCGCGACTGCTACGGTCGCATGTTCGAATCCTGCCTCGGGCATGGATGTGTGTGATGTCCTTACGTTAGTTAGGTTTAAGGAGTTCTAAGTTCTAGGGGACTGATGACCACAGATGTTAAGTCCCATAGTGCTCAGAGCCATTTGAACCATTTTGCTTGAAACCTCCGACGTTCAGTTGCGTGTTGTAACAAACACGGGCCACGGTCGGCGAGCAGCATCTGCAGGGACATGTTCACGATGACGACCGTGTTTGCGAGTGTGGCTGTAGTGCACTGTTGTGGTTTGGTCTAGCTGTCGCAGTGTCCGCATGTAGCGCTTGCTGCTATTGTTATTCTGCATTCGTCTCCGCGCGCAGACCAACTGTAGTACACCGTGTTACTAGACGTCTGTGATAGTGTAGTGTTTTAGGAACTGTGACCATGGTGTGTTCGAACTCTGAAAAGGCGGAGATGATATCTATGGCGAGTGTCGACGAAATGCAGCTCAAGCCTGCAGGGTGTATGCAGAACGGTACCCGGACAGAGAGCATCCAACGTGCCGCATATTGCAAAACATCTACCGCCAACTGTATGCAACAGGTATGGTCGTAGCACGCAAACGGGTCCGTAACAGGCCCGTCACAGGAGAAGCGGGTGCAGTTGGTGTATTAGTTGCTGTTGCCATGAACCCATACATGTGTACACGGGACATTGCGAGAGCCGGTGGACTGAGTCAAAGTAGTGTCATGCGCATACTGCATCGTCACCGCTTTCACCCGTTTCATGTGTCGCTACATCAGCAATTACATGGTGATGACTTTAATCATCGAGTGCAATTCTGTCAATGGGCATTAACAGAGAATGCGTTGCAGTTCTACCTTACACCTCTGGACCTCTTTCTGCGGGGTACGTTAAAGGAGAATGTGTACCGTGATGTGCCTACAACCCCAGAGGATATGAAACAACGTATTGTGGCAGCCTGCGGCGACATTACACCAGATGTACTGCGGCGTGTACGACATTCATTAAGCCAGAGATTGCAACTGTGTGCAGCAAATGATGGCCACCACATAGAACATCTATTGGCCTGACATGTCGGGACACACTCTATTCCACTCCGTAATTGAAAACGGAAACCACGTGTGTACGTGTACCTCACACCTCATGGTAATGTACATGTGCGTCAGTGAAAAAACACCAATAAAAAGGTGTTAGCATGTGGACGTAATGTGCTGTTCCAGCCTCTTCTGTACCTAAGGTCCATCACCGTTCGCTTTGGATGCCTACGTAATTCGGTGCTCTCCGATACACACGATCGAACAGCGGAGGAGTGGTACTCAAGCGTCAACTTTAGGTTACAATATCTCCGGATGTAATTAACATTTTACAATGCAACAAACGGCACTGATTACGTATTTGTTTATATGTTCAAATGTGCTAACAAAACTAACGGGGTTCCATTTAAAAAAACGTAGGTTTGTGTTAAAAAATATACTTCCGTGCATTTTTTTATGGTTTGTATTAATCAATTACACTAGCCCCTCTCCTCACGTTCGGTCTGTGAAATCGATTTGTCAGTATTTGATGTGGTTTACGAAATATATCCAGCGGTAATGTTAGGTGACTCACCCTGTATACGGAATCTGTGTAGAAGTAGGCCGGCCGAAGTGGCCGTGCGGTTAAAGGCGCTGCATTCTGGAACCGCAAGACCGCTACGGTCGCAGGTTCGAATCCTGCCTCGGGCATGGATGTTTGTGATGTCCTTAGGTTAGTTAGGTTTAACTAGTTCTAAGTTCTAGGGGACTAATGACCTCAGCAGTTGAGTCCCTTAGTGCTCAGAGCCATTTGAACCATTTTTGTAGAAGTAGGTGCATGTGAGAGATTCCGGAAGTATCATAGAGATAACTTGTTTTACAACTAACAACGTTCAGGTGCCCACTCTGCAGCAGTTCGTTTGTAAATAAAAGTGAACGTCATTGTTGTTGTTATTATTAGCTCCAGCAATAGCAACAGTAGTTGCTGTCACCTTAACAAGGGAAACTCCCGTCCGCAAACCCCCCCCCCCCCTCCACATTCACTGGTAAGAAGTCCCAGTGGATGGCCTGTCGAAATCTGAACACAGATCAAGTATGAAAACAGGAACAACTTGTACTGGAATTAAAAAAAAATAAATAGAAAAGCACAATGGAAACAGTGAACGGTCCAAGAACAAGAACTACGATATAGAGCAGCCAAAACGAAAAATGGCGTCGTGGTTAAGTGGATACGGTGATCAAATCTCTCTCGTGCTTTTTTTTTTTTCAGCGCTTCGCTTTATTCAAATTTGTGCCTGTGTCGTTGTGTAACGTCCGTTTGCAACAGCGAGTTGTGAGATAGGGACCCATAATGACAGCTGACTCTGCACAACTACTCTATTAGCAGCCGAAAGGAAGCGGCTTTCTAATGGGAACCGCAGACCTTTGATGACAAGGCGACAAGTCAGCCAAATCCTCCACCGGAGAACATGTCCGCTGTGTCACACGCGGCGTTAGTGACAGTATGTTCGTCATATGAGAGGCGTCTCTTACCGACGCACCTAATTTGTACGACCGGTAACTGAATGAGATACGCCTGCTTGCCCTACGTAGGTGTTCGTAAGAATGTGAACGTGATCACTCCCAAGGAAATGATGAACGCAACAGTTTCATAATCACACAATTTCTCTGTGCTCAGTCGAAACCATTTTTTAACTTTTTGAAGTTGCGTTTCTTTTTGGAAGCTTTGACTTTTGAATTCCTTTGTTGTAACATAGTTCATTCCCGTTTATTTGTTGTTTTCATTTCTGTGAGACTATAACCCTCCTACCTCTCCAGCTAATTATGATTTCCTATATGACCTTGTACCTAAAGACGCTAATATTTGCAGAAAAGGCATTTACTCCGAAGTATAATGCAAAACCGAGTGAAGTAGGTGAAATTATAACCGAATCGCCACTGCTAAGTACTTTACCATTGACGAAGAAACAAAGTTCGGTTGAATTATACGTTTTTACCACGTAAACTAATTTTTAATTAACAGCACTTAGTGGAAAATCTGGAAAAAAAGGATTTCAAAGCACGTCATTAATGAAACAACAAGTTCCTCACCGGAACAAGAATAATTAAATTGAACCGGAACTTTATGCTCGTAAGCAATCTTACATAAGAATAGTTATTGGCGTATTGACGTAGGAACAGTACCTAAGCCACACTTTCAAGTACTTCACACCACGCATATCACAGTAGTCAGGTAACAATCAAACAGCAAACACATAAACATATTATATTAATTTCAAACGATCAATTAAAGTAAGATTGTTTACTGGCTGTGGAAAGAAACTTTTTGTTACGTTACTCACCGTAATACTGATTGTCGTAATTGTAGCAAACAGAAAGGTTGTTTGAATTTACTCATTGGTAAGGACTGTCATTTACCTAACAGTTACTCAGATATTTCTTTGCAATAAAAGTTATAAGTTATGCCACAAGCTATAAATTAGAACTGTGTCTTGACAATGAAATTCAGTGTGCAACTTACGTAATGTTTTACTACCAATCTTTTATTACGAAAATTACTCTATTTTTAGCATAAGAATCAATACTGGCTTTTGCATCATTCCATTTCTCACATTATTCGTACTACACCCAAAGATTTAATTATTACATAATTGACCAAAAGTTGGAAAACTTATGTTTTGATAATCCACTAATTTAGTGATCATTTTCAGTTCATTTTCTGATTATCTCGGTTCATACAAAGGGATAGGATGAATACCACTTGAATGAGACTTGGAAAATTATTTACGTGACCATATGCACGACAACCGTGTTATTTAAGCAATAGAAATCCAACTAAGCTGGTCAGTCTGTTACTCTTCTCGTTATAAAAAGTCTAGATCTGACTCCAGTTTATGATGCTGTTGGTTTGTCGAGTGGCTGTATTTAACAGTAAAATAGGGCACAGGTTGATCTTCTTGCCAATAACAAGGGCCCACACTACTCTTGATGTTATGTGGCTTACTCTTGCTGCATTTGTACTGTGCCCAATAAATGCTGTGGCTTGCCCACATTATCCGCCAAACCAACCATTTCAGTTTTGACTGCTCTGCACTTCGGAAACAGACTTTTTAATCTCCGTGCTTCCAAACCTTTCTTTGGGGGGGGGGGGGGGGGACGTGAGGGGGGGGGGGGGGCGCTTGCGTGCCCAGTGGTAATGCATTTACAGTTTATTGCACTCTTTGACAATATGTTTTCCCTGACAAGACTAGCTTGTCTACTCACGAAATGTTAACATCCCATGCGTACTTTCTTTCTTAAATAACAAATAGCATTTGTAACTTGACAACATATTTACAAGAATAATACTCAGCACAACTAATAAAACAAACTTCTCAAAATATGGTGAAAATGTATGTTCATCCACAGAGTTGTGGTGTTATAAGACGTCTATATGGTATCTCGCTTGCTCTCAACATTCATCGCATTTACTTGTGACATACTTAATCGTTTGCGTAGTAAAATGCACTGAAATTGGCATCTGCACCGACTTTTCCATATATTCGTTTACAATCTCATTCTAATGTTTCTGCTCCACCCCAGGTTTAAAAACAACAGTTTCTGATAGAAAACATCAGAAGTAAGTGACTGGTGTCAAACAATATTGCGTATCGCCTAATGGGTCAGCCTCTACAGGAATTGCTGTAAGTAGGCTGTTTAGGTTTTTATGTTGGTACCGCCACGTAGCGCTCTGTATGAAAATCACTGACTATGATGTGTGCAGTCTGTCGCTGGTTGGCACTGTTGGAATATTCGCTATTGTAGTGTTGGGCAGTTGGCTGTTGACAGCGCGTAGCGTTGGGCAGTTGGAGGTGACCCGCCAGTGGTGGTGGATGCGGGGAGAGAAATGGCGGAATTTTAAGAGCGGACGATCTGGACGTGTGTCCGCCAGAAAGAGTAAATTTGTAAGACTGGATATCATGAACTGCTATATATATTATGACTTTTGAACACTATTAAGGTAAATACGTTGTTTGTTCTCTATCAAAATCTTTCATTTGCTAACTACGCCTATCAGTAGTTAGTGCCTTCAGTAGTTTGAATCTTTTATTTAGCTGGCAGTAGTTCGAGTAACGAAGATTTTTGTGAGGTAAGTGATTTGTGAAAGGTGTAGGTTGATGTTAGTTAGGGCCATTCTTTTGTAGGGATTATTGAAAGTCAGATTGCGTTGCGCTAAAAATATTGTGTGTCAGTTTAGTGTTGATCAGAATAAGTAAAGAGAGAAATGTCTGAGTACATTCAGTTCTGCTCAGCTGTTTGAAAATCAAATGACGTAAGAGGTTTATCAGCACAGTAATTCACTAATTTTTCTAAGGGGAAGTTTCATTGCCTTACGTTTACAATAGTGTTTTCGTTGTCAGGACACCGAGAATCTGGGCTCCTTTCTGCAACGACCTATTCCCCACTATCATAACTACTGAAGCACCCGGTTTCTTCATTCTCTGTAGAAATGTCCAGTTCAGTATTGACAACATCTCACTGATGATGTTTATTTCCCAACATTCCTTCTCCAGCGTCCACATTTTGTGAAGACTTAAAACCAGAATTAATGAAGCATTTTCTAATTTTTTCGCTTCATTCCGAGCACTTTTAATCCAGTTAACAGCGTCACCTACGGTCACAAGCTTGGCTAGCTCATATACGCATGTGGCGGTGTCCATTTTCGCAACTACGGAACGCAGGAATTTAAGTTATTCATCCAAGAACGGAGAATGTCACATGTCATACGTCCATTTTTATTTGCATTTTGAAGCACCGTCAACGATTTTGTGTATCTATCACTAGTGGTTATTGTTTTCCACCGCAGAGGTTAGCTCAACGAGCGATCGTTAATTTTCGTTTCGCCATTTTGCTACCTTCGCACTGACCACTCTTCACAGTAAGTACACATTAAGTTTTTTTACAACTGCGAATAAAGATAACCATCAACTATGGAGTGGAATGGCGACAGTGAAAATTTGTTACAGACCGGGGCTCGATCCCGGCTGTCTGTGCAAGTCTCCGGGCCAGACGCAAACTCCCACGTGTCGTGAACCACGTGTCTGTGACCTGGACCTCTTACATCCATTATGTCTGTCCAGACGTTGTCCTTGAAAGTCGCTTGCCCAGTATCGGTAGATGTATACTTCGCAGTTAGTGTCTTGTCTGAAATAGCTTTAAAAAATCATTTACGTCGTAAATGTCGCTATCACAATAGCCACTTGTTTTTACTCTAAGTTTCGACTTCCAGTCCGGTACCACATCTTGACTAACTGCTGATCTTTCTCCACAGACTGCTCAGGAAGCAATTCTGTATCGAAGACGAAATCGATCCGCCCAGACGATGTTGTATCAAAATCAGGAAGTCCAAGACAAGAAGCAAATTTAAGAGCTTTTTCTTGTAGCGCGCCAATTCTCTGGCACATGCTGTATTAAATCACTCCAAAACAGCATTATTAACGCTGTCAGTTGGTTGCTACTGACTTTTGCATGAATGGTGCAGACCATGGCAGTTGACCCTGAATGTAAATAAATGTAACATATAGTGCATACATAGGAAAAGAAATCCACTACTGTACAGATTAGATTAGATTAGAGTAATACTTGTTCCATAGATCATGAATACAACACTTTGTAATGATGTGGAATGTGTCAGGTTAACAAAAGATGTCTGTACAAGATATTACATTACACAAAATATTGCAAAACATTAGTGTTTAAGTTGTTTTTTTTCCTAATTTAATATCGAAAAATTCAGCCAGTGAGTAGAAGGAGTTGTCATCTAGAAATTCTTTTAACTTATGTTTAAATGTTAGTTGGCTATCTGTCAGGCTTTTGATGCTGTTTGGTAGGTGACCAAAGACTTTTGTGGAAGCATAATTTACCGCTTTCTGTGCCAAAGTCAGATTTAACCCTGCCTGGTGTTGTAGCTATGCACACTGCTACTACTTTTGAACTGGGTTGGATTATTAACAACAATTTTCATAAGTGAATATGTATACTGTGAGGTTACTGTGAGGATCCCTAGATCCTTAAATGTTTGCAGGTTGACCGTGGGTGGGCTCCAGCAATTATTCTGATTACACGTTTTTGAGCAATTAATACTTTTCTACTCAACGATGAATTACCCCAGAATATGATGCCATACGAAAGCAGTGAATGAAAGTAGGCATAGTAAGCTAATTTACTGAGATTCTTATCACCAAAATTTGCAGTAACCCTAATAGCATACGTAGCTGAACTCAGACGTTTCACCAGACAATCAATGTGTTGCTTCCAGTTTAACATCTCATCAATGGACACACCTAAAGATTTTTGAAAATTCAACCTTAGCTACAGACTTCTGTTCAAAGTCTATATTTACTACTGGAGTTGTGCCATTTACTGTACGGAACTGTATATGCTGTGTTTTATCAAAATTGAAAGAGAGTCCGTTTGCTGAGAACCACTTAATAATTTTGTGAAAAACATCATTTACAATTACATCACCTAGTTCTTGGTTTTTGGATGTTATTACTGTACTTGTATCATCAGCAAAAAGAACTAACTTTGCATCTTCATCAATGTGGAATGGTAAGTCATTAATGCATATCAAGAACAGTAAAGGACGTAAGACCGAACCCTGTGGGACACCGTACTTGATAGCCCCCCCCCCCCCCCCCAATTTGAGGAATCAGCTGTTGTCTTAACATTACATGAACCACTTATTTCAACTTTCTGCTTTCTTCCAGTTAAGTATGAATTAAACCATTTGTGCACTGCCCCCCTCAAACCATAATGATCCAGCTTCACCAAAAGAATTCCATGATTTACACAATCAAAGGCCTTTGAGAAATCACAAAAAATACCAATGGGTGATGTCTGGTTATTCAGAGCATTTAATATTTGATCAGTGAAAGTGTATATAGCATTTTCTGTTGAAAATCCCTTCTGAAAACCAAACTGGCATTTTGTTAGTACTTTATTTTTACAAATATGGGAGGCTACTCTTGAATAAATTACTTTCTCAAAAATTTTTGATAGACCTGTCAGAAGAGAGATTGGGCGGTAGTTGTTGACATCTGACGTATCCCCCTCTTTATGCAATGGTTTTACAATGGCATATTTCAGCCTATCGGGGAAAACACCCTGCTCCAAAGAGCTATTACATACGTGGCTGAGAATCCTACTTATCTGTGGGGAACAAGCTTTAAGTACCTTGCTGGAAATGCCATCAATTCCGTAAGAGCTTTTACTTTTCAGTGAGTTTATTATTTTACTGATTTCAGAGGGAGAGGTTGGTGGAATTACAGTTGTTTCAAACTGCACAGGTATGGCCTCTTCTATTAGTAGCCTTGCCTCTTCTAGTGAATATCTAGATCCTATTTTCTCCACAACATTTAAAAAATGATTATTGAAAATATTTTCAATTTCTGATTGTTTGTTATTACACTTGTTATTCAGTTTTATGGCACTAAAGTCTTCCTGTGCTCTAGGTTGCCCTGTTTCCCTTTCAATAATATTCCAAATTGCTTTCATTTTATTATCAGAGTTACTGATCTCAGACATGATGCACATGCTTCTGGACTTTTTAATAACTTTTCTTAGTACTGCACAATAGTTTTTATAATATTGAACAATTTCGGCGTCAGTGCTCCCTCTTGCTGTTAGATACAGTTCTCTTTTACAGTTGCAATATATTCTTATTCCTTTAGTTAGCCAAGGTTTTTTATATGTTTTCTTGGAATTATGTTTAACTATTTTCTTGGAAAAACAATTTTCAAATACCCATAAAAATGTATCGTGAAATAAGTTACATTTCAAGTTTGCATCGGGTTCCTTATACACTTCATCCCAGTCGAGCTGCTGTAGGCTTGCCCTAAAGTTTGCAATATTTATATTGCTAATTGAATGCACTGCTTTGAAAGTCTGATTTGATATACTGCATGGAGCTATGTCATATACTGTAGCTAGCTGTGCACCATGATCTGAAAGACCATTCTCAACAGGATAAGCATTTATGTCCTTAAACTTATCTTGGTCTATAAAAAAGTTATCTATCAATGTACAGCTGTTCTTTGTTATCCGATTAGGAAAATCAATGACAGAGCTCAAATTGAAAGAACTAAGTAATACTACAAGGTCATTCTTCCTATTACACTCTTTCAGGGAATCAACATAGAAATCCCCAAAAATGATAATTTGCTTCCCCCTGTCTGACAGATAGCACAACAAAGCATCCAGGTTTTCTAGAAATAGCTGGAAATTCCCTGAGAGGGACCTATACACTGTTACAATTATGAAAGTGCCATCATTTAGTTTAAGTTCAGTGGCTCTACACAAAAATTTTTAGTTTCTAAATTTTTTACACTGTGGAAGCTTCTGACATGTATGGCAACTCCTCCCCTCATCATATTATCTCTACTTACATGTGCAGCTAATTTGTACCCATTGATGCTAACCTTTTGCATATCAGTGACAATGTGATGCTCAGACAGGCATAGTACATCTATTACATTCTCGGTTTCTATATCTTCTAAACAAAGCAGAAGCTCATCAATTTTATTCTTCATCCTCCAATATTTTGATGAAATATACTAACATTATTTTTCACTTTACTTTTGTGAGTATCTTGAACTTTTTTAACATCTTTAGTACTTGCTGGCTGAGTTTCCCACTGGGCACTGATCTTACACTACACACAACATTCCTGATTGACCCAGCTCTTGGGCTACACTACAGGTTAGTCTTTCATCACAACCAAGACTTCAGGACAACATGGACAGACAGTCCAATAAAACACTGACAAGTATTTTTCAGTAACTGCATAACAAAATAATTGGCAAATAAGACAGCTAAAACAAGAGGAGAACAGAATTTTCATTATTTATTTGCAGTGTAATACACATTTCTTTTTCATCAGTTTTAAATTCACAAATCGACAATATTTAACTGAGAGACCAGTAATTTCTATTCTGGAAATAGAACATTACTGATGTTAATATACACAACATTCCATACTGACATAGAGCCTTGGCAATGCTACAGGTTAGTCTGTCATCACAACCAAAATTTCAGAGCAGGATGGACAGACAGACCAATAAAATAAACTGACAAGTTTTCATCAATAACTACGGGGCAGCCTATTTTCTTGTATGATTCGCTAAAAGATGAGCAGAATGTAATGTTCCATATCTACTCACAGTGTATTCCACATTTTTTATCATTCCTTTAAAATTCGCAAATCATATATATATATATATATATATATATATATATATATTTATTTATTTATTTATTTATTTATTTATTAGAGGGAAACATTCCACGTGGGAGAAATATATCTAAAAACAAAGATGATGTGACTTACCAAACGAAAGTGCTGGCAGGTCGATAGACACACAAACAAACACAAACATACACACAAAATTCAAGCTTTCGCAACAAACGGTTGCTTCGTCAGGAAAGAGGGAAGGAGAGGGAAAGACGAAAGGATGTGGGTTTTAACGGAGAGGGTAAGGAGTCATTCCAATCCCGGGAGCGGAAAGACGTACCTTAGGGGGGAAAAAGGACAGGTATACAATCGCACACACACACATATCCATAAATTCTCGTCTGCAGAAGGAAAAAAGGCGGACATTGCGTTGATACCGGCGGCATCAGTAATTCGGTGAGTAAATTCTATAAGAGCCAATCATGATGTCCGATTCATTTACATCCTTTGTGCTGGGATATAGGGGCCTCTACGTAGCGGAGGGGACGTTTTTGTGTGTTGAAAGCAGGAAGGGTAACATGCGATAGAGGGTGTGCCTCGTTAGGTCCACAATGGAGACTGCATTCAACGTTATTCTGCGCTATTTTCGTAAACAGGTTCTGTTAGGGCAAGAATTTTCTTGCATACAAGCTGAGACATCAAGAAAAACGAGAATTAACAATTTCTGGGACATTATACAATTTCCGTGAGGTCGGCTCAGTTCTTATTTTCACATAGTCGTGTGACATGAGTACAAGGTTGAGAATGTTGTTAGAAGTGCTTGCGACAATCAGCCCCCGCCTGTGCTTAGACAGTGATCTACTTCCAAACAAGGAGAACGCTCTTACTATTAAGGGTGTTTTCAGAAGCATGCCACCTTGTGGCGTCTGTGCTTTGAAAATAGGTCTTCGCTCCCGTACGATCGCAGCATAACACTTTTATAGACCAAGATAGGTTTAATAACATAAATTCTTGTCCTGTTGAGAATGGGCTTTCCGATCATGATGCTCAGCTAGTTACAGTATATGACATAGCTCCATTCAGTAATTCAAAACTACCCTCCAAAGTTGTGCATTCAATTAGTGACTAAACAATTAGAAATTTCAGAGAAAATCTTCAGCAGTTAGACTGGGATGTGGTGTACAAGGAACTCAATGCTAATTTAAAATATAACTTACTTCATGATACACTTGTAACAGAATTTGAAAACTGTTTCCCCAAGAAAGTAGTTAAATCTAATTATAAGAAACCATGCAAAAAGCTTTGGCTTACCAAAGGAATAAAAATATCTTGTAACCACAAAAGGGAACTGTATCTAACAACAAGAAAGAGTAATGACCCAGAAACAGCCAAATATTATAAAAACTATGGTGCTACATTAAGAAAGGTCATTAAAAAGTTCAGAAGCATGTGCATCATGTCTGAGATTAAAACCTCTGAAAAAAATTCAAAACAATTTGGAATATTATTACAAGGAAGACAGGGCAACCAACAGTGCTGGATGTCGGCATCACCATCAAAGCAAATGGAAATTTGATAAACAACAAGCTAGAAGTCGAAAACATTTTGAATAATCATTTTTTAAATGTTGTAGAGAAAATAGGATCTAAATGTTCATTAGAAGAAGCAAGGCAGTTAATGGAAAAGTCCTTACCCACACCATTTGATACAATTGAAATTCCACCCACCTCTACTTCTGAAATTAGGAAGATACTAAACTCTCTCAAAAATAAAAGCTCACATGGAATTTATGGCATTTCCAGCGGGATAATAAAATCTGGTCCCCAAGAAATAAGTGGGATTCTTAGCCACATATGTAATAGCTCTCTGAACAGGGTATTTTCCCAGATAGACTGAAGTATGCCATTGTTAAACCACTGCATAAAAGAGGGGATATGAATGATGTCAACAACTACTGCCCAATCTCTCTTCTGACTGCCTTATACAAAATTCTCGAAAAAGTAATGTATTGTAGAGTAGCTTCACACCTTTGTAAAAATGAAGTTTTAACAAAATGTCAGTTTAGTTTCCAAACGGGTTTTTCAACGGAAAATGTTATATATACTTTCACTAATGAAATATTAAATGCTCTGAGTAACCAGAAGTCACCCGTTGGGATTTTTTGTGATCTATCAAAGGCTTTTGTTTGTGTAAATCACGGAATACTTCTAGCTAAGCTTATATACTGTGGTATGAATGGGACAGTGGTCAAATGGTTTAAATCATACCTAAATGGAAGAGTGCAGAAAGTTGAAATAAGCAGTTCACATAATATGCAAAAAACTGATGATTTCTCAAACTGGAGAACAATCAAGAATGGGGTGCTGCAAGGTTCAGTCTTGCGTCCTCTGCTGTTCTTAATATATATTAATGACTTGCCATTCTATATTCACGAAGATGCAAAGCTGGTACTTTTTGCTGATGATACAATTATAGCTATCACACCTAACAGACAAGAATTAACTGGTGAGATTGTAAACAATGTTTTTCAAAAGATCATTAAGTGGTTCTCTGCAAATGGGCTCTCATTAAACTTTGACAAAACATAGAATATACAGTTCCACACAGTAAATGGAATGACACCATTGATAAATATAGACTTTGATCAGAAATTGGTAGCTAAGGTAGAATATTCAAACTTTCTAGGTGTATGCATTGATGTGTTGAACTGGAAAAAACACTGAGGATCTGCTAAAACGTTTGAGTTCACCTACTTATGCTATTAGGGTCATTGCTAATTTTGGCGATATACATCTGAGTAAATTAGCTTACCATGCCTATTTTCATACTCTGCTTTCGTATTGCATCATATTCTGGGGTAACTCATCATTGAGTAAAAGTGTGTTCATTGCACAAAAGCGTGCAATCAGAATAATTGCTGGAGCTCATCCAAGATCATCCTGCAGACACTTATTCAAAGAGCTAGAGATCTTCACTGTAGCCTCACAATATATATATTCACTTATAAAATTCGTTATTAACAATCCAAACGAATTCAAAAGTAATAGCAGTGTACATGGCTACAACACTAGGAGAAAGCATGATCTTCACTACTCAAAGTTAAATCTAACTTTGGCTCAGAAGGGAGTAAATTATGGTGCCACAAAAGTCTTTGGTCACTTACCTAACAGCATCAAAAGCCTGAGAGATAGCCATACCACATTTAAAAGGAAATTAAAAGAATTTTTAATGGCAACTCCTTCTACTCATTAGATGCATTTTTGGATATAGTAAGTGGATAATTTTCCCAACCCCCACAAAAAAAAGAAATTAAAAATATTGAGTGTCATGCAATATTTTGTGTAATGTAATATCTTGTATAGACACCTTTATTAACCTGACAAGTTCCACATCATTATGAAGTGTCGTATTCATGATATATGGAACAAGTACTAATCAAATCTAGTCTAATCTAATCTTATCTAAGAAAGTGGTCAAACAGATGAGAGGGATGATAGCACCCTCTGGTGCCGGTACTGTGTACTAGCTCAGTTGGGCTCTCGACCTCATGGCGAACATACTGGACGACGGTAGAGCCTCAAATTGTTGAGATACAGACTGGTGCATGATTTCGACAGTTGGTGATTAGCAATCATGTTTGCAGAGTCTTTCAGTGATTCACGTGTCTGTAGGTTGTGTGATGTGACCCGAAGCATGTCAGAGCGTGTGTTTTGTATCAGTGTAATAAATATACTCCATTCCTAAATAAATTGTTCCAAAATAAATAAAGTACACTCCTTCCTCTCTCCACCAGCCCAGTGCAAGCTGAGGCCTTCTTCCACGAATCCCTAGGAGAAGGTGGCGATCGGATGACTTACGTTAGTCCAAGTGTCCTTTCTTTTGCGCAATTTTCTTAGGGTAGCAGAGGTAGCCCAATTGACCTATCTTCCCGCCAAAATTCAAACTTCCCACCAGCTCCTAGGATGAGGTGACAGGTTAGTGGAGGTAGCTCGAGCGACCTATCTTCCCGTGATTTTCTTAGCTTAGTAGATATAACCGTGGTGTGATGAATTATCCTGTTTTAATTTGAACTTCCCGCCATTTTGGTGAGGGAGGGAAGCGTGGCACTTTCCCGCCAAACTTCAAACCTCCCGCCAGGGGTGTGTGGCAAGGTTTGTGGCACTTGCGTCATCAGTGACGTCACGGACCTCATCTGGAGTCTGCATAGTTTTGGGCGACGTCCTCATGTGGGGTGAACTACTTTGGGGCGACACCGGCCTTGGGGTGATGTCCCCCTTCGGGTGATGCCCCCCTTGTCACCCTACTGGCAGGATGTTAGAAAAGGAAGTATCAGAAAAATCTGAACCCGATCCAAGAATTTAAATTATTGTTTTGTTATGCGAGTGCATTCTTGTGTTTAAAATGTTTATTGAAAGCCGTTTGTCACCAGTTTTCCGTTTTAATTATCAAGAAATGATTCGTGGTTTGCCTACTCCCTATCCTTCGATAATACTGTGACTTGTCCCCCTCTCCCACCCAATTCCACTAGTTTATATCGTGGTTACACCCTTCGATTTCACATTCATAGGGACAAACCGTGAGGTTATTCTCCAGAGCAGATTCTCAGAGCAAAAGAGTATTCACTGAGAAAGTTTGCAGTTTCATATGAATGACAAATTGGAAGCGTATTCTCCGACGAGAGAGTTTCCTCCCCACTGCCTCCCCACCTCCCTGAGAAGGTTCTCCGTGTGTGTCGTCCGCCGTGTGACGCACAGAACGCACGCGTAACGTCAGACTTCATTCAGCTCGCTCAAACAGGTTAATCATTTAGTGTACAAAGATGGAACTGGGATTAGTGTGTTCTGGAAGAGTTGCACTACGATCGATTTCACTTTTACGTGTGGCAACGAACTATTAAGACGATTAATGACAATTTAGAAAAATGCGTTTTCTGCTATCTTATCGAATTAACGATATGCGGGAACCTCTTCTGTTACTGAAGTTAGGTGAACACATTATGTGAATGAAATCTTAAAATTACACGATTTTTCATCTACTCCAAACCGGAACTGTGGCAGAGCTTTCTAACACGAGATAATTTTGATTGAATACGACGCGGAACGATCTGCTCGCGTGTCAAGGACGCAAGCGATCGCCTGTGGGGTTCGTTACGAGAAACTGATCGCTAGGTTTGTAATCAACCAGCTGATACTTTTTCTGATTCGCCTACATTTCTAACGTAACAAGATATTAGATTTATGCTGTGAGAAGACATGTTGATGAATATCCGGAAATGCCAGCGGCACAGTTGTTCTGTGTATACCAAAGTCTTCTCGTACATCACTTCGAAAAAATGTTTTAATTTTCACCTCGTTTGGAAGGTCACCCCTCTCTTTTATCATGATTTTCTCGAAGGAAATGCGCCAGGCAAGTGATGCTTTTTATTGGGAAACCCGTATAAGCTTCAATAGTTTTTCTCTTCTGTATTTCTTCAGGTTACGTATACTTTCTTACCTTCCAGGCAATATAAACTCTGCCTTTACCGCCAAAATGTCGGTAAAAATTAACCTCTACAGAACTTACTCAGTTCGATGTATGATACAGAGATCACTTCAAAAAACAGAGGATGTTCTCGACTTGTGATAGGCTCCTCTATTTTACTGATATGAAATGCTCTTTGTTTTGAGCGACCTCCCCCACACCTTTACTCAAGCTGAGGACGTTCTCGGACGGTGTGTATCCTCCGACTCGCTTTATTTGTACGGACCTGGGAATGTTCTCCAAAATTTAGAATATAAAGTAGACTCTCCGTCGTATTCATACGACGGAAGGTCGCGATTTTGTAAGTTGCACCAAACCATGATGACGCACACTCATTGAGGTAATTCGGCTCAGAAAGTTTTCCCACTGGTTGGCAGCCAATACTGGACTTGCAACAGTCTGTTTCAGAAATTGTTACGTTATTCACTCTGAAGCTGCAAATCGAAATGTATAATTCTATCCCAAATACAGCAACAGTACTTGTGACCAAGACTTGGCACCAAGACTTACTTAGGGTCTTTTCAATTAAAGGTGCCCAACACTGGATTGTCAATCAGCAAAAACGTCGTGTTACATAGTGCTTCCGTGTTTATTTCTGTTCCTTTTCTCTTTAACCTTCAATCCTTTCACTTTGGGTTGTCGAGATCAACTTCTCTTCCATTTCCCCCACCATCGGCGTCCCTGCAACAGTGCCACTCTCACTCCAGTCTCGCGAACTGGAGAATTGAAGTCGACGTCTGAGCGAGATCTCTGCCACGACTGGAGTTTAGCGAGGAATACGACTGAGCTAGTTTTGCCAGTCCGAATTATGCACAACTTTTCTCCTGTTTTTTAATTTACGATTTCCCAAGAGCATTTACAATTAATTTTCAAAGTTACTAAGATCCCATATCGTGATTAAAGTACTTTAAAGAGAAAGCTTGTAATTCATTTGGAGTTGTGAATAATAACAAGTCCAGCACCACATTGCATTCGAGCACTGCAGATGGGGGGCGCCACGAACTTGTAAGTCATTTTCAGCCAGGTATCGCGATACTTTTGACCACATAGTGTATGTGAAGGCATCATCAAGATCTAAAATGGGTGTTCCAGCACCCAGGAAGTGCAGAATTGTCTAAGTCTACGACAGACAGGTAGCAATTATGTTTTCCAGTCATTAAACAATCGAAGCACACAATGAACATCAGTACAGTAGTTACATGTGTAATGAATTTGATCTGAAAATATACTATGGAAGAAACTGGTTGACATGGCCAAAGATGAATAACATGTCTATGTTGGACAATCCATGTTCACAGAAAGATCATAGATACATAAAATCAAACATCTTTGGAAGAACTATGTTATCTGTAAATAGATTTATAAATAAATTCATCTCTGGAAGAACACTGTTATCTGCGACCGCAAGGTGTAAACAGTATGTCTGCAGAACAAGAATATGATATCATCCGGAAAAGAATACTCACGTTGTATACAAGTGTAAATGAGAAACACGTCCATATGTTATACATACCATGCTACAGAGAACTGCGAAAGATTGCTATTAAAATATTTTGCGTTGTAACCAATATGTTGCAGACCACTAGAGTGTCAAGCCTATGGCCTGAGTGCCAAAGTTGATAGCGAAATGAATCAACATATTAGTAGCTCAAATTTGCGCAGTCTCCACTAATTCAGTTCTAGATTATGGGACAGTACTGCACTGGTGTTAAGGATGCGAATTACATTGGCACAAGGACGATAAAGACTCCCCATTTAATGACACATTAACAGAAAAAAATGAATAAATTCTAGTGTCCGATTTCACCCTCGGCTTTGACCACAGAGTGAGGATTCAGATGCACAGAATTTATTTTCTATTGTCGATATACATTGCCACCGCGGTCATGTGATCTTGGGGTGGCGTAGGTTTCTCCATAAAACGTTCTATAAATTTTGAATGCCGCCATATCGTTAGTACAGATAGGTTCCCTTCGTATGTGTTGTGTATTTGGGACAGGTGTTTTGTAGACACCTTACCAATTTGAATTTGATACCTAGAATAAATTATTCTCACAGCTTTGATGCGGAAAATGAGCGGGCATCACGTCACAGCAGCGTCGCATCAGCGTGTATTCACACTGTCTCTCACGTCATGTAACGTCAGTTCACTTAGTCCGTGTCAGAGTGTAGTATTGCAACTGAGGAACTACGGTTATTAATGGCCAAACCAAACCTCATAACGTATGTTCTTGATCAGTTTTGTCTGTTGAAATACTGAAACGTGAAACAATATTTCAAAACATCGACATTTCTGTGCTATAGAAAAGAGGGCATCTGTTCTGTTATTGTCATACCTGAATAATTTTTTGCTTCCAGATATCTCACATTCCTTGTGTTAAAAGATCCAGTGGAAATAATTCTAAACCTTTACAATTTGCCACGAAAACAACATACATTAATACAATAAAGATTAAGAAGATACAAAAGCACAAGATCAACTACTATAACACGAGCGAGCGCCGCAAAATACAGTAGGTTAACTTACGATGATAGCAGACGATGATACCGTCGACACTTCCTTGCCGGGGAACCTTGGCCTGCCGTGACGTGACGTGACGGTCTGTTGATGACTTGTCTGAATGCCGCCATTTCAAATGGATTGCGGAATGTTATGACTTGACATTACAGGACATCACGGCCAAGGTGAACTGGTCTTAAAAAGAGTCATCCTGAGATCATGTGACAATTTCGCTTTAATGTTGACAACATGCGCAGCACGAAATGCACACTCCAGAGATTTTTCTACACTGTGGCTTTGACCGTCGTCATATCTGAGTCACAGACGCTACTTAGAGGCGACATATGAAGGCAATGAGATTTATTCCTAAATCAAAGAATGTATTTCAGAAAAGAAAGATAATACACATACATACAATAACATCCCATTGCAGCTCACGCGATTAATTACATTGTCACAAGTTACAACAGAAAGAAATTGGGATAACAAAAAAGAAAGTAACAACATAAAAAACATACACGCATTAAATATATTATTATCACAGTTTACACGAGCAAGTGAAAGAACCATAGCTGGCCTTCAAAGTCCACTACAATATCACTCGTAGTAAACTCGTAATCTACATCTACATGCCGGCCGCTGTGGCCGAGTGGTTCTAGGCGCTTCAGTCCGGAGCCTCGCTGCTTCTACAGTCGCTGGTTTGAATCCTGCCTCGGGCATGCATGTGTGTGATGTCCTTAGGTTAGTTAGGTTTAAATAGTTCTAAGTCTAGGGGACTGATGACCTCAGATGTTAAGTCCCATAGTTCTTGGAGTCCTCTACATCTACATGGGCACTTACAAATCACACTTACGTGCTTGGCGAAGGGTTCATCTACCCACCTTCACAATAATCCTCGATTATTACAATCACGAACAGGGCGCGAAAAAACGAACACCTCTATTTTTCCGAGCGAGTTCTGATTTCCTTATTTTATGATGATTGTTTCTCCCTGTGGAGGTCGGTGTCAAAAAAGTATTTTCGCATTTGGAGGAAAAACTTGGTGATCGAAATTTCGTGAGAAGTTTCTAGAACAACGAAAAACTCCTTATTTTTAATTATGTCCGCCCGAAATTCTGCATCACGTCTGTGTCACTCGCTCCCCTATTTCTTGATAGTGCAAAATGTGCTGCTCTTCTTTGAACATTCTCGATGTAGTCCGTTAATTTTATCTGGTAGGGATCTCACCCCGCACAGCAGCGCTCCAAAAGCGGACAGACAAGCGTAGTGTAGGCAGTCTCTGTAGTCGATCTGTTGCATCTTCAGCCAGTAAAATGCAATCTTTGGTTCGCTTTCCCCCACAACATTTCCTGTGTGTTCTCTCCATTTTATGTTGTTCATAATTGTGATTCCTAGGTCTATCTATACCTGGATCCCGCTCCAGCTACTGCCAGTCTGGGTGCTGGCGAGTCCTCTCCATTTGGCTTGGTCCTCCCACCACTTTTCTTCCTCCACAAGCTGCCAGGTCACACCTCTCCTTTCCACAGATATTCTCACTCCCGTTTTCCACCGTGTTCTTGGGCGCCCTCTAGGTCTTTTTCCATCCATCTTTAGTTCTTCCATAATTTTGGGGAGTCTCTGCCCACACATTCTCTTAACATGCTCGTACCATCTTAATCTCTTTTTTTTCAGTTTCTTCTCTCATACATTCTTGTTGAAGGTCCTTTCTGATATCTACGTTCCTTACTCTGCCCATTCTTGTTTTTCCCATAACCGCTCTGAGAAATTTCATTTCCCCTGCTTGCAGTCTGCTCCAGACCCTTCCTGTCATTGTCCATGTTACTCCTCCATAAGTAACAATAGGGAAGTAGTAACTCTTATACACAAGGAGTTTTGCTTTTTCTGAAACTTCCTTATTCCAAATCACGTGTTTTTTTGTTTGGTAGAAATTGCCTCCCTTCTGTAACCTCCTATTAATTTCGTTGCTTATTCTTCCATCACTAGATATTTCACTCCCTAAATAAGTGAAACCGTCTACCATTTTGAGGGGTTCCCCATTCAAAGTAATACATCCGTTGATCCCTCGGTCTCTTCCAAAAACCATTACTTCACTCTTATCTTTATTTATTTTTAATCCATACCTTTTCATTATTTCCTTCCACACATCGAGTTGTAACTGTACATGTACCTCTTTATCACCCCATATTACCATATCATCTGCAAAAATAATCTTTTTGTCTTTTTCTTTTACTATATCTTTAACTGCCCTATTCATTTCGTCCATCACAACATTAAAAAGTGCAGGAGATAGAACACTTCCTTGCTTAAGTCCTTGTCCTATTTCGAAGTATTCAGAGTTCCCCAATGATGTTCTAATTCTACAATAGTGTCCTTTGTACATTGTCTTCATTACATTAATTTATCCATCTTCTATATCTATTTTCTTCATTTCTTCCCAGAGTCTTTCCCTGGTAAGTGAGTCATATGCCTTTTCTATGTCGATAAAATCCATTATCACCCTTTTGTTATATTCCCAACTTTTTTCCATCAGTTGACGGATAGAAAATATGAGGTCAGTTGTGCTTCTTCCTTTCCTAAACTCATACTGTTATTCAATCAGCTCCTTTTCTATCTTTTCACATATTCGATTTAGTAAAATTCTTTCAAAAATCTTGGCTGTATGATTCATGAGGGTTATTCTTCTGCAGTTTTTAGAAAGCCTTTATTGCCATTTTTGAAGATGGGAACAATGTTGCCTCTTCTCAAATCGTCAGGTACTGTACTATTTCTCCATACACTTGATAGTACTCTACAGAGCCACTGCATTCCCAACAGACCTGCTGCTCTTATCATCTCGTCAGGTTCTGCGGCTTTCCCCCCCTTCATCTTCTTCACAGCTATTTCCATTTCTTCCTATATAATTTGTCCTAATTCTGCTTCCCAACTTCTCTCAATTTCTCCATTATTTGCTGTTACCTCATGTACCTGCTCCTCAGCGTTTAACAGTTTCTTAAAATGTTCTTTCCAGAGGTCTTTTATATTCCCTGGATCTTCAACCACAGTAACTTCCTCTGTTTCCATCTTTACTGGTACTTCATAAGCCTTCCTTTATTTTTCATCATTTTATAGAACATTTTCCTATTGCTCTTCACATCTTCTTCAAAATTTTTTGTAAACTCTTCCCATGCCTTTTTCTTTGCTGTTTCCACTATTTCTTTGCACTTCTTCTTTTCTTCTTCATATCTTATATGGCCCTCGTCATTTTTAGTTTTCCACCATTTTCTCCATGCTCCATTTTATCTTCTAACTGCTTGGATTGTGGTATCATCCCACCAACTTGTCTGTCCTGCTTTTTCTTTTCCAAATGTTCTACCACATACTTTTTGTGCTGGTTCGACTAAAGTGTCTTTGAATAAACTCCATTCTTTTTCTACATCGCAGAAAACCTCTTTTGGAAATTTTTGTGTGATTAATTCTCTATAATTGTCAGCACGTTTACTCTCCTTCAGTTTCTAATTCCATACCCTCATCACTTTCTACTGTTTTCTATTTTTCACACATTGATTCATTTTCCATTGTCCCACCAGTAAACTATGGTCTCCATCTGCACTCACACTAGAAATTATCTTCACATTTGTTACTCTCTCTCCCCATTCCCTGTCTGCTAGGATATAATAAATTACACTCTTGGTTCTTCTATCCGAACTATATCTGGTGATAACATGACTTTCTCTCTTCATAAACCAGCTGTTTGCTAGTTTCATTCCATTTCTCTGGCACAAATCCAGGAGTCTTTCCCCTTCTTCATTTCTGCCCCCATATCCAAAACATCCCAACACTTGCTCAAATCTCTTTCTGTCTTTGCCTGCCTGTGCATTAAAATCTCCCATCACTATATTCACACTGTCTATATGGTTCTCTAACTCATTTTCAGATACCTAGGTATTTAGTTCAATTTACGAACTTTAGATTTGAATGATTTATCGTCTAAATAAAGTTTGACAGAGTCATTTTCGCACTCATGTGGATGAACTCACATTTTTCATCATTTAGGGTGAACTACCAACTTTTACACCATATAGATCAACTGCCAACTTTCGCACCATATAGATATCTTTTCTAAATCGTTCTGCAATTTTTTTGATCTTCTGATGACTTTACTAGATGGTAAATGACAGCATCATCTGCAACCAACCTAAGAGGGCTGCTCAGATTATCTACTAACTCGTTTATATAGATAAGGAACAGCATAACCGTGGGAAACACTGGAAATGACTGCTGTTTCACTCGATAACTTTCCATTAATTAGTATAAACTGTGAACACTGTGACAGAAATCTTTGCCATAGCACTGCAACTATTGAGAAATAGTCTACTGCTAAGAAACACAACGTTTCTCTCTCGACCTTGTGTTTCTCGTGGAATATAATGTATCCACACAACTTACAAGAACGCAGCCGACATCTTTCACAATCTCGTCTATTGCCAAACGTAAACTCCCAATCTCTTTGAAGGTACAAATGCCGGAATATTGGTGGCTGTCTAGTACATCACCCAACTCTATTACCGATTGTTGTTTGAACCAGTCCCCTACATTATCAGCTTACTGGAAACTATTTGCTGGCAGCATGTATGGTCCTATCTTAGATTGGTGTAAACTGCACCATACTCAATTTACTGACATATAAGCTGTGCAGCTAGAATGTATTTTCAGTTGCGATCTCAGACTGAATTTACTTCTGTGTCTCTAGCACACATACACTTTTTGTGTTCAATTACAATGTCACATTGGTAGCAGTACTTACATCACATCATGCTCACATCATCTGCAGTCATCTTACTAGTTTGTTTAAATAAAGGGAATTGAAGAAAAACCTAATACGCTTCCCTACCCGCAAACCTGCCATGCTAGTCGTACAAAACAAGCTACCATCAAAATTTTTCAAATGGCGCTGAGCACTACGGGACTTAACATCTGTGGTCATCAGTCCCGTAGAACTTAGACCTACTTAAACCTAACTAACCTAAGGACATCACACACATCCATGCCTGAGGGAGGATTCGAACCTGCGACCATAGCAGTCACGCCGATCTGGACTAAGCGCCTAGATCCGCTCGGCCACTACGGCTGGCGACTATGATCTCTCAGAGGATTATACACAACTGTGCACAAGGGTAAGTCAATTATTATCCATAATTTAGTCATAGTTTTGTTTATTTTGGTACTACTGTCGTTTTTCATTGATGATGCATGAGTTGTTTATTTATTGTTATATCTTTGCTATTATCAACCTGCTAGGTTAGTTTCGTTAATGCTGCTGCGCTGTTAATCATGGCTGCTCCCTTTCTATTTGCACCAAAGAAGAGCAGTATTGGGACAAAGGGAATACAGCGCCACTCTGCATTGTTGCCATTTATATGCAAGATGGCGGCGATGATGTCATCCAAGATAGCAGCGTATAGACTTGGCAACAGCACATGAAGTCATCCAAGATGTCGGCAATGACGTTACCCAAAATGACGGATTTTGGTGGGAAGTTGGAATTTTGGCGGGAAAGTGAAACGCCCCCCTCCCCGAGAAAAAGTCGGGAAGTTCAAATTCCAACAGGATAATACATCACATGGCGGTTATCTCCACTAAGCTAAGAAAATCGCGGGAAGACAGTTAACATGTGCTACCTCCACTAACCAAAGTCATCCGACCGCCACTTCTTCCTATGAACTGGCGCCAAGTTTGAATTTTGGCTGTAAAGAAAGGTCACTTGGGGTTTCTCTACCAACTTAACAAAATTGCAGGAAACAAAGCTCACCTCCACTAACCTAAGTCACCTGACCGCCACCTCTTCCTAGGGATTGGTGGGAAATGGACTAAGCCTGCACTGGGATGCTGGAGAGATGAACTATTTATTTAGGGATGGAGTATATTTGTCAAACCTATACAGAACACATGGTCTGACATGCCACACAGCATACATACTTGCAAACTACTCCAAAATAACTCATGTATAATGATCTACACTTGCACTTGCTAATTGCAAACTGTCAAAATAACGCATTGCACAGCCCACAGACATGCAAACCACTCGTAAATAATGCAGTACATTTACGTCCTGAGAGCCAAACAACTCGTAAATTGTCAAAATAATAATCCATCTAAAATACTCTGCAAATATGCTTGCTAATCGTCAAGTATCGAAATCATGCACCAGTCTTTATTTAAACAATCTCAGACAGCACCACCATCCAGTGTGTTCGCCAGGAGGTCCGCACTCCAGCTGACCTAGTACACACTACGACCACCGGAGGGTGCTGTCCAAGATGACAGCCATTACATCAGCTGATGATGCAAGTACAGTTATCCAATATGGCTTCAAACAGTGTGTTCACCACTAGGTCAGGACTTAGTACTCAGTACCACCACCAGAGAGCGCTGTCATCCTTTTCATGACATAACCCAAGATGGTGGGGGTAAATTGAGGGAAAATGACTCTGCCTGTGTGGGTCATGAGTTTTTAGTTTGCAAGCAGTGTCTCCACTATGAGATCTAGACTCCAAGTGAACTGTACACATTAGTGTCACGAGAGGGTGCTGTCATCCCTCCTGTGACGTAATCCGAGATGGTGGTCTGCAGGTGGAAAATGGCGCGAAAATGACTCAGCTTGTGCTGGGGAGAGTAAGGAAGGAGTGCACTCTATTTATTTTGGAATATTTTATTTAGTGACGGAGTATATTTATCACACTGACACAAAACACACGCTCTGACATGCCTGGGGTCACGCCACATAGCCCACAGATCTGTAAACTACTCCTAAACAACGCTCTCCAGACACGCAAACAACTCCTAATTTACCAAAATAATTTCAGTACAGACATGCAGACTCCTCCTAAGTAATGCAGCACAGTGATGTGTAGACATGCTCAGTACTCGTAAACTGTCCAAATAATGAACGGGGCAGCTCACAGACTGGCTCACAAAGTGATGCAACAGACACACAATCAACGAGCAGACACTGCCCGCTACCCCTGTCCAGTAGAGTGCACAGGAGGTTAGCGGCAATCCCCGCTAAGTAATGCGGCCGTCAGCTGTCAAACTACACACAGGTGCCCTCAGGCAAGAGGTGGCGACATCCCTTTCATACTTGACACCAGAGAAATTCCTATCCAAGTACGTGTTCACCTAGACACAGGGGCTGACATGACTGGGTGAGAGCGCAGCCGCAATCCGGTGCCGGACACAGGTGAAAGCTGCCTCTATTTCCGAGTATACAGTCACTGTTATACCGACCTAACAGGACTCCAAGGTGCAGCCCCCATATGCGAGACATCTATGGACAGCACGTCTTTACTGCTGATGACAGAATAGCACAGGCTGCTTCCCCCTAATGGAACACATTAGCTGTGTTCAGCTGTGCATACCCGCCCCAGCATGACTGACACCTCGCCGTGAAACGTTCGCATGGTGACTCGCCATCTAAAACGTTCTCAATGTTATTCTTACATCACATGGCTTTGTAAAAAATAATAGCCAAGTCAACCTCTCGGGAATTGGAAACGAGAGAAAATTTCTGACTGATGACCTAGGATAGAGAGAATACTAACTGCTGAGACGCTTTCATTTTCCACAGCAGTTGCTAATGAGAACTGCACACTGTACTCGTTTGAAATTAAAACTGCATCATATTCATCTAATTTTGATTCGGTTTGTTAAAGAAAACTACTAAAAACAAGTGAGGAGAGTTGTTCTCTGAGGAAAACCGCAGGTCTGCGGCTCTATGTCTGCATTTAAAGTGTATACGGCAAGGCACCTGACGGTGTGTGGTGGAGGGTAGTTTGTGAACCGGTGTCGCTTCCCGCTTTTCCTGTTCCAGTCATGTATGGTTCGCAGGAAGAGAGATTACCGGTAGGCCTCTACAATCTTATCCCCATGGACTTTTCGCGAGATATACCCAGATGTGGACTCTGACCAAAATCTATTGGTTATGAACTGTAAATTAAAACCGAAGAAAGTGCAAAAAGGTGGGAATTTAAGGAGATGGGACCTGGTTAAACTGAAAAAACCAGAGGTTGTACAGAGTTTCAGGGAGAGCATAAGGGAACAATTGACAGGGATGGGGGAGAGAAATACAGTACAAGAAGAATGGGTAGCTTTGAGGAATGAAATAGTGAAGGCAGCAGAGGATCAAGTAGGTAAAAAGATGAGGGCTAGTAGAAATCCTTGTGTAACAGAAGAGATACTGAATTTAATTGATGAAAGGAGAAAATACAAAAATGCAGTAAGTGAAGCAGTCAAAAAGGAATACAACGTCTCAAAAATGAGATTGACAGGAAGTGCAAAATGGCTAAGCAGCGATGGCTAGGTGTAAGATAGATACTGCCTACAGGAAAATTAAAGAGACCTTTGGAGAAAAGAGAACCACTTGCATGAATATCAAGAGCTCAGATGGAAACCCAGTTCTAAGCAAAGAAGGGAAAGCAGAAAGGTGGAAGGAGTGTATAGAGGGTCTATACAAGGGCGATGTTCTTGAGGACAATATTATGGAAATGGAAGAGGATGTAGATGAAGATGAAATGGGAGATATGATACTGCGTGAAGAGTTCGACAGAGCACTGAAAGACCTAAGACGAAACAAGGCTCCAGGAGTAGACAACATTCCATTAGAACTACTGACAGCCTTGGGAGAGCCAGTCCTGACAATACTCTACCATCTGGTGAGCAAGATGTATGATACAGGCGAAATTCCCTCAGACTGCGTTAGAAAAAAGTGAAATAATCAACACAGAAAACAATGCTGTACTGCTTCATTTTGTTGTGTGAATGTTGAGGACTCTAACGGCTCGACACATTTACATAATAAAACGGTCATTTTGTTTGTTGCTTAGATACCTTTGGCCCCATGCTGCTATCCACTACCAGATTGATGGTGCCTGACTAAATAAATAGTTGGAATTTCATTAGTTTTGCTAGTTTTTTACTTCTACGTTTTTATTCACACAATTGTCATTGACATTTTATTGGACATATCGTTTTTGGAATAATTACAGGGCTTGAATTCTCTCCAGTGTCCAGAGTCGCCCTCTCCAGAGCAGGCGAGCCTCCAGCAGAGCTCCGTGGGCACTGGGGTGACACCCGCTGCCACCTGCCGCGGTACCCCCTTTGCCGCTGAGCGCTCAGCCCTGCCAGAGGAAATCCAGGCCTGGCCGCAAAGCTACTCCATCGGGAACAGTTCTCAAGTCTAACTCTGAAACGTATTCGTAAGCCTGTGACTTATCCAGTATTCGCTTTGACTTGTTGTCTCGAGAACAGATCGTTCACAAGCTTCAGGAGTTATATCTCAACTACAACTTCCGATGTTTATATCGAAGCACTGGCCTGGACGAAACGGTCGGTCCCTAGACATGCCGTCGTCTGTCGCAGAGCAACAAAAAAAATGGTTCAAATGGCTCTGAGCACTATGGGACTCAACTGCTGTGGTCATAAGTCGCCTAGAACTTACAACTACTTAAACCTAACTAACCTAAGGACATTATACACATCCATGCCCGAGGCAGGATTCGAACCTGCGACCGCAGCGGTCGTGCGGTTCCAGACTGTAGTGCCTTTAACCGCTCGGCCACTCCGGCCAGCGCAGAGCAACAGCAGACCAGCAACAAAGCTACGATCATTCTTGAAAATGTCCTCCTCACATGGGGACGAAACGTCGTGCTTTAAAGTGAAATCCCTTCGACCACGGCATAATAGCCCGGAATATTTCATTAATTATGACAATTACGGGCGTGGAAGTTTACATTTTACAATCTGATTAAAATGTTCGCCGTGAATCTTGTTAATCTTTATCTTTAGACTTACAAACGATCACTTTACCAGAACTGTTATTGTAGTTATAGAGCAAAGGAACATAAAACGTAAGACATCTGACTTTGTGTTACAACAGTTTGAAAACTCACAAGATAACAGCTGTATGAAATCATTTGCTGATTAGAAACCTCTGAAATTACATGATATTTTCACAGATACATTGCGACAGTCACTGTGCATTACAGTGGACATGAACTCTGATGGTAATTACATTTGTTGGCCTACCTGTGCGAATGGAACGTTCGTCTGCTCTGCAACATATTACTATAAAGGTAAGGATGAAACTGTCAAAAACGAAATTTTGTTTACCGTGCTTTCGAGCGACGTGCAGTACAAGAGGCTATCTTATCAGTTTTCATAAAAATGTTTCTGCAGCGAGCATGCAAGCGTATCCATAGAAGTCAAGAACGAAAAATGAGGAACTGACGTTAACGACCGATAAATGAGGACAAAGGCTCCAAGTACAACTACGCTTCGTTAAGACTGGGAAGGGATGATTATACGCATACCAGAGGAAACACGTGGTGAGGGCCGTCGGTACAGAGTCGGGCTGAGCACAGCACTGCAGCACGGGGGCGCCCAAGCGAACACTCTGCCCGCTCTCCATCATGTGCGACTGGAAAGGGGAAAACTTCTGACAAGTGTTACGGCGCCAAGTACTATCTGCCATGCTCGTCGCAGTCGTTTGTACGTCGATTCAGATGTAGATATGACGGTGAAGACTCGGTGTTAACCAATATCTCAAGTATGTCTACGTTGTAACGCCACAGTTGTCTATAGTGGTGTGAGGCATTCAGCGATCGGCAGAACAGCCTACACAGGGCTTCTGTGGAGTACATGTCTTCCGCCTGCGTATCGTTCCAGATGCTGGTTAGACGGGCAGGAGTTGTCGCCGCCACGTACGTCGTCACTGCTGGACGACCCACGTAAACTCATTTGAAAATGCGAAGTAATACTGCGAGACTCGAATACGCGTAACGCAACTAAAGCATAGGGAACAGTAAAATCTCGGAATCGTCACATATTTCTAACATTTTCAGTAATTTTCTATGTGACTAAACTAATTACAGCAATTCACACTACTGTCTTAGACAAAATCATTTGCAGTAGTGTTATCAACGGAATACCGAGGCATACGTAATAAAACGGAATTACGTTTTCTGTGACCAAAGACGCCGCACAAAACAGATTCCGCAACAATATAGTTCCAGCCTGGCTGCGGCTATTGTCTTAGCGCCGACTGTGTACAGAGAAATTCGCCGGAATTTATTACGTCTCCGTGTGTGGGAAAAGCGTCGCAGACATCGACACCTTCCCTGGCAGTAATGCGGTCACGGAGAAAAAGGCGGTGCAGTTTTTCGCCCTGATACCGATTTGTTACTCGAGCTCAACTCGGCAACGACACGCACTGCGTCTGACGCAAGAATGTCGCCGCCAGCAGCTCCGTTCCCAGCTGTAACGGAATTCTCGGCCAACAGCTGTTTTCGCGGCAGCTTACAAACTCCGCGTCATTTTAATTGTTCGTTCGTCTGATATCGACGAATTACAGACCAGTGAAAGATTTTTTCCTTTCTATTGTCAAATCGCAAGACTGTTCTCTCTGGATAAAGGGAGAGAAGATAACGCCATTTCAGTCTGTTCCCGAAGCACTGGAACATAGAAACAGAATATTTAAACGAGTTTGTCAGATTGCTTTATCGCTTTGTTTGCAAGGGCGACGTGGCTTGATAGCGTCTCTGGTTTGGCATCAGAGACTGAGTAGCTGGCAAAAGTTTGCTGCCGTTACTAAGAAGCGTCCCAAATGAAGCAGTACACACAGCGAGAACTGAGCGACAAGCACAAAAATTAATGAGACGTCGTTAAATATGGTGATATCAACCGGTTCTTTTTCTTTCTCGTCTCAATATGTAGTTACAAGAGTAACATAATCTGTTTGGCGTCGTGACGTACGTGCGCGAGCGGTTACGCATAATCTGCCGGAACAAGCAGGTGCTACCAGTTTCTTATGACCAGAAGACAACGTAGCTTCACATGTCACCAGTCTTAACTAAACTAAAACCTGCTAAATATTGCCTCAAGACGCATATGTGGATAAGCTCGACAAAACTTTACTAGCAGCTGGAAGTGGAAGCACCGGTCCGAACGAAACAAGAAAGTCGTAGTATGCGTCATTCACAGAACTGCTGTGAATACCAGAGACGCTTTGGTACATAAAGTCAGTATACTAAACAGAAATTAAAGATTTCAGTAGTACACGGTAGTTCTAGCATAGCAATTCTGTTCACACTAATCGCGCCAGTTCCTAGTAGTTTTCTGCTATGGACTAGTCAAGCACTTGTGAGTGCGGTCACCACATTTCATACGAGCGGCTACTAATTATACATTTCTCCTCTGCCGTCATCAAGGCTACTACGGTACTGTTTAAGTACGTGGGCGGAATGTGTAAGATGTCGCAGCAGGAAAAAGTGACTGGACCGAAAATAGTTTGGCAACAGAGATTGCGGGATTCGATTGTCGAGGCTTGTCACCCGGCGTATTCCAAACGATGGATTACATGAACACCATTTACACGTTTTAAAAATGTGTTAAAGCTGTAGCAAAATAAAAAGTACGACCTTAAAATGCTTAAACTTGATAAACGTTGCGAATTGCTGTAGTGATAAGAGTTTAAGGACAAGTTCTGTCGATTGTAAGGGCTTCGCACGTGTGGCGTTGCAAAGTAGGTCGTATTGAACACGACGCCTGTGTCGGTGTCATGACGCCACGGGTGTGTACCATGGAACGAGGGCTGCCGCGGTGTGTACGGAATGTACGTAAATTTTCTCAAGCAGGTGTCTACACCTGCTGAGTCGGCACTGTGTATGAGTGCGGACGAGTGTGCCAGCGCTGCCAACACAGACGTTCAGCTGAGCGGCGACCTGCTTGACACTGACCTTTCGTTTACCTCGAATCAGAGTCCGCACGTTCGAATGTTGCAGGAACCACAGCTGCGCGTGGCCGCCCGGCCGCCACACGGGACATCGGACGGGTTTGCGCAACTTCGCTGTGAAGACGACGGACGCCTCGCGCGCCGACTCTCCGTGCTTTTGTTCACTGCCAGGCCTCCGTCAGTGGCGGCTCTGGGCTGGGAACGCGCCTCCGTTACAGACGCCATTTTGAAGTCTGCGTATCGTACCACCACCTGTCACAACTCCATGAAACTCTGACGGCTGAAACGGGAGTATTCCACGATTCCCCACAACATATTCTGCATTTTTTTCAAGCGAAACTGGCGGAGAAAAACAAATGTGCTGCATTACTTACTTAACGCCTCTGGTTAACCCTAAATTACAAATACTGTAATTACTCCGAAAGTACTAACTAGATTTTGAAGAGCGAAATGCTGTAGACTTGGTCTCTTTCAGAATTGCGATACTAACAGCAGAAACTACAACAGTCCAATTGCAAAAAGCTAAATTGATACCGATATCCCTGCGATTAATATAACTATGAAAAGAGACTGTACGTCGTTCACTTAAGCCTCTGTCACAGTGTTTAATATGGGGGCAAATCGTATTACAGTATCTTAAACGAGTCCAGAAATGTGACTTGTGGTGCTCAGCTGTATCACTGTGTGTCTTGGGATGAATGATCAGTGAGCTAGAGGTGGCTTCACTCGCTTTATGGGCGACAGTCTACAGCTCCACATGTGAACGATCCTTCGGTGATTGGAGGCAAAGTGACTCTGGCGCCGGAAGGCTACGGCCTCTGTCATTTAATCACTAACACGTATTATGCACTTTGCTTTCAAATCCTCACGATACAAAAGACAACTAAAAGGTCTGCGGAGTACATGACATCCCCTCAGAGTCACTAAGATGCTTGGCTACGCCAGCCAGGATAAAACATTCCCCCCCCCCCCTTGGTGTGCAAGACATATGAGGCAAGCAACGTATCCTCAGAGTTCAAGAAGAATGTAACGATTCCTGTCCCAAGGGAGGCAGGTGGTTACAGGTGCGGAGACAGCGAAACCTCACTTACCCGACCCTCCTTAATTCAGATATGTCGCTCATCTGAATAACTGTATAGTATTGGATACTGCAGAGGGAACAATCGATGGTGACAGACATTAAATTTAAATACAGCCACTGGCATACAGGGATCCAAGTGCAGTGGCAGTTAACAAGTCAACATCGAGTTGTGTAGTTTCCTCTATTGGCGCATCTGTTGCGAGTATAGAGGGACGTCAAAGAGAAGGAACGTGCTTATGTCCACGGTCAACAAGATAGTTGTCTTGCAGAGGATGGATAAAGTAGAACTGTTGAACAAAATTGCTGTTTAATTTGTTGTTAGAGCTTCAACGATGTCACATAGGAAGAGGAATCGGAAACAAATTGAACACCTTTGTTTCGAAGTGGTGAGTCCTTATGGTGATATTACGTCCTTTTGTTCGTCTTCGGCCAATGTAAACAATTCAGCAGGGACACCTGTGTGGTCCTGCGAAGCACAAACAATGTACGAATACGTCCAAAATTAAATCCACCGGTTATCTCACTGTATAAAAGCCATTGTACTTCTTCTGTATCTTGGCAAAATTTAAGTGAAAATAACTTTCAATTTGTGTGTTGCCATGAAAATAAATTTAACGTGTTTTAATGGCATTTAACCAATGTCTTCTGTTTTTTTCATTTCCTGGTTACCCCTGTCCCACCTACACACACACCTGCGTCCACATGACTGCTCTGCAATTCACACTTAAGTGCCTGGCAGAGGACTCGCCGGACCGCCTCCGCACTCTGTCTGCACCGTGCCTTTCTCGAACACCACGTGGATGAAACGACCACTTAAATGTGGTGTGTTGTCTCTTAGTTTACCACGGCGATCATTTATCCCTGTGTAGGTGGGCTTCAACTAAATATTTTCGCCTATCATATCCGTGTCACTCTGGCCCTATATCGCGATAACACGAAATGAGCTGCCCTTCTCTCAAACTTTTCGGTGTCTTCAGTCAGTCCTATCTGGTAAGGGTCCTATACTGCACAGCAACACTCCAGAAGAGAACGGACGAGTTTCGTGTAGGCATTCTCTTCACAAGACCTGCTGCATCTTGTAAGTGTTCTGCCAATAAACGCCTACTTTAGTTAGCCTTCCCCGCAACATTATCGATGTGATCGTTCTGGTTTAAGTTGTTCGTAATTGTAATCTCTAGGTATTTAACAGAATTGACGTCCTTCAGATTTGTGTGAGTTCTCGTCTAACAGAAAACTACCGGATTCCTTTTAGTACTCGTGTGGATCGTGTCAACTGCCGCTTCTCGCATCAGACAGATATTTTGTACTTTGCAGCTTCGTGTGGCGAGAGTTTCAAATTGAAAACTTTTGTTTATCGTAACTTCACACAAACGGATTTTTTCCGATAGCGTGAGAGGTGTTGAATTCTTGGGCAGCATTTAAAAACTTGCTTTGGGCTGCATGCGGCTCGTGCACTGTGCGTTGGACACCCCTGATGTAGATTAACGACAACAGTGGGCGCTGTAACACATTCTTGGGTAACGCCAGGTAGGACACCTGTTTTAGTCGATGACGTCTCGTCATTTACTGCGAACTGTGACCTATCTGACAGGAAATCACGAATCCAGTCGCTCAACTTGGACGGTACTCCGTAGGCGTGCAGTTTGATTACAAACATAGTGTGTGTTCCAGAATCCTATAGCAAATTGACGTCAGTGATATGGGTCCGTAATTCAGCAGATTATTGCTGTTCCCCTACTTGTGTAATGGTGCGACGTGTGCCGATTTCCAGTCTTTAGGTACGGGTGTCTCGTCGAGCAAGCGATTGTATACGATTGCTAAGTACGGGGCTGGTACATGTGGAAACTAATTGGTGTACAATCTGGACCTGAGGACCCGCCCTCATTAAGTGATTTAAACTGCCTAACTACTCTGAGGATCTGGACTTCAAAGTTTGTCATATCTGTAGCTGTCATTGACTCTAATTCTGGAATACTTACTTCATCATCTTCGCTGAATTTGGGAAATCGCTTTCAGTGACTGTCATAGAAAACATCAGAATTCCTATCGCAGAGTGCGGGTGGTGGCTGTGTCTTTGGGCTGGTGTAATGTTACTATGACCTGAATCTCTCTCATTTTCTGCCAGTTTTCGAGACACACTTTCTTTGTGGGAACTATTAAATTCATCTCGCGTAGAATTCCACGCTAAATTTCCAGCTCCAGTAAGGACATCGCCAGTCACGATTTTGCGTTCTTTCTGTCTTGCTACGTCGGTACCACACTTGGTAGTTCTCATGCACCAAAGGCGTACCTGTCAAGTGAAGATGTCCACGACCCTAGGTATTAGAAAAGGCAGTTAGTCCTGAGTACACATTACATTTTTACTGTTTGATCAATGTAAACCGTATCTGAATCGTCTGATAAAGAATAGTGCCATCAAAAGCAAGTGAAGAAAGGCGGGAAAGAGGTCAGACACATTACACCAAATAGCTAAAAGGGTTGTGACTAAGACGATACCTGAAAGTAACTTGTACAAAAACTTTATGATGCAGCCATGTTAAAATCTCAAGCACTTTGGAATTGCTATAAAGGTCCCATAAAGCTTGTGAAAGCTATCTAGAATCGACTGGAAAGTCCCCTACTTATCCATGTCAAAGACGATGGAATACACAACATAACCACGGGACCTGTGCGAAACATGCTCGCTGTTACAGTTTTAAATAATGTCACTATTTGGAATAAGTTTAGTCATTGGTATAAGGGTACTTGTGGGAACAAGAGGAAATATTTTTAAAAACTAACCGAATGACGTGAAATAATAGTCGTGGATTATGTATGATACGTTCATGTTTCCAGAAATGTGTTTTGCATTCGGACTGTTTGTCCCGGTTTGTACGAGTGGCAGAGGTCAGGGACTGTCAGAGCATCCACGTAACCTGGAACTTCCACTCGGGAGACATTTTCAGTTACAGTGAGCACGTTAGATCATGGTGGCTGTACGTAAATCAGAACTGAAGGTGGCAATGGCAGATATGTCTGTCGTTTCAGAAGGTACACTCGATTAGGAAAGTCAGCTTGTACAATGGCAGATATAGCGGATAACTGCAGTGGCCACACACATTATCTGTTACTGTGCTGTATACAAACTGTCCAGTTAATAAGTGCTTTACAACAAATAAAATTATTTTTGTAGCAAGGTGGTTTGAAGAGGTTTCCTGTTTAAAAACTTAGGTTCGTAGACTATAGGTATGATGCTCGCCATACGCGATACGCTTTTGCGTGTGACAGTTGAAAGTCTCCCTTAAGCTAAATTTTCTGCAAGTAGCAAAATTTTAGTGCAATACTAATATGGAATGACAGAAGCCAGAAAAAAAACTTTCTAACGATACCTCATTTACCCCCGTACGATTAGTATTGTAAGTAGGCTGTTTATGTTTTCTTATTGGCAACGTTACGTAGCGCTCAATATGAAAATCACTGGCTGTGCTGTGTGCAGTCTGTGGCTGCTTTGCATTGTTGTAATACTCGCCATTGTAGTGTTAGGCAGCTGGCTGTGAACAGCGCGTAGCGTTGCGCAGTTGGAGGTGAGCCGCCAGCAGTGGTGGATGTGGGGAGAGAGATGGCGGAGGTTTGTAATTTGTCATGAACTGATATATATATTATGACTTGTGATGATATTAAGGTAAATACATTGTTTGTTCTCTATTAATATCTTTCATTTGCTAACTATCCCTATCAGTAGTTAGTGCCTTCCATAGTTTGAATCTTTTATTTAGCTGGCAGTAGTGGCGCTCGCTGTATTGCAGTAGCTTGAGCAGCGAAGATTTTTGTGAGGTAAGTGATTTGTGAAAGGTATAGTTTAATGTTAGTCAGGGCCATTCTTTTGTAGGGAATTTTGAAAGTCAGATTGCGTTGCGCTAACAAAGTATTGTGTGTCAGGTTAAGCACAGTCTTGTAAAATTGTTCAAAGGGGACGTTTCATATGGCGACCCTGCCAGGATACGAACCTGGAATCTTCTGATTTTTCTTGTAGTTTGTGTAATTAGTGTAGATATTGTTTATTGCTAGTGCATAATTGTAGAGAGAATCTCCTTTGTAGTTGTAGCCTTTCATTGTTGTACAGTAAAACAGTTGTGGCATGCATATAGATTTGCACCAAGTATTTCGCAGCTACGCTTGCAATTAACTAGATATTATTTTCAGTGCTATGTTAATGTGTTCTCCTATTTTTGCACTTCAAATTGTGCTTTTCTGTGTTATCGTGTGAAATATAGTGAAAATTATGGCGTGTGAAAAACGTAACACTAGGCTCCAAACTAAACTGAGAAATAATAGTGACGACGAGCGTAGCTTATCAGCGCCGCAGAGTAATGAATTTACTAATGTTCAAAGTAGTAATTTGGTAACTGTGCACAGGGAAATGGAGCGGGCGTCAAACAATGGTGTGGACAGTGAAACAATTAGTGAAGAGGGAAGCATTATCGATCGATCGGTCGGCAACAGCTCGCCTCAGGAATCCGAAATGACAGGACACAATTTTGCAAATACTGTAGATTCAGGTTATGCGTCCTCACTGTTTTCTCAAATGAGTCAAGACACATTTTCCGCTTGTCAAAATGTGAATGTTGCCGGTGCAAATTCACTGCCGAAAAGCACTGAGGAACATGTTTCAGACACCAGTGCATTGTTATTACAGTTAATGCAACAAATGGGACAAAAGCTTGAAAAGTTAGACACAATGGAACAAAATCTTCAAAAGTTAGACACAATGGAACAACACCAGAGACAAACACAGCAACAGTTAGACGCAATGGGACAAAATCTTCAAAAGTTAGACACTACACTTGAAAAAACACGTGAAGATTTAACAACTGAGTTACATAACATCGAATCGAAATGTCAAAAGGTCTGTAATGACGTTAAAACTCAAAATTGTGAGCATTTTCAACCTATTTTTTCGCGGCATGAAAATGCATTACGGAATCACGAAGCAGCCATAAAATAACTGCAAACTATTGTTCATGAAAATCATGAGACCTTGCAAGCTAAATTTGACTCAGTTGCATCTACCGATTCGGTTACGCAACTTGCAAAAACTCAGGAAAACTTAAAGGACACAGTAGATACTCTGAAACTTGGTTCAGAAAAACACACTGAGGAAATAAGTACACTATCGGATAAAGTGGCCGAACTTTCAGATCAGTTCACTAACTTATCTACAAAGGTAGATGATGATCTGAATGACACAACACCTGTAGCCTTCACTGACACAGAAGAGTATGAACAAATTAGGAAATTCAAACAAAATCAGAATCAAATTAATACGCAACACCAAAGAGAAATCCGGGAAGTACAAGATCAGCTGACACAGGTAATACAAGAATTACGTATTTCAGAGGACACTCGCGCCCCAACACGGGAAGAGGGACTTAGAAATACGGAAAAGACGCAAAATAATAACACAGGGCATTTCGGAAGTTATGAAAGAAACTGGCAATGTGCACCGAATTTCGAGATGGAACGGCCGACACGACCTAACAATGACCGATATGCGACTCGCCGACATGATGATTTTGACTATAAGCTGTTCATTACTACACGTAAATTCAAAACATTTAAGAATTCAGGCAACGACATTCATCCACAAGCATGGCTCCATCAATTCTCTCATTGTTTTCCTCCCAACTGGTCGTTAGAACACAGATTAGAATTTATGTGTGGCTACTTAGAGAATGAACCAGCTGTAAGAATGCGATCGGTCATTCACGATTGTCACAGTGAAGGAGAATTTTATCATGCCTTCCTCTCAGCATATTGGTCTCAAGCCACACAAGACCGCGTAAAACATGGCATCATAATGATGAAACATTTCGAACAATCTGAATTCTCCAGTCTTGTGAAATACACTCCTGGAAATGGAAAAAAGAACACATTGACACCGGTGTGTCAGACCCACCATACTTGCTCCGGACACTGCGAGAGGGCTGTACAAGCAATGATCACACGTACGGCACAGCGGACACACCAGGAACCGCGGTGTTGGCCGTCGAATGGCGCTAGCTGCGCAGCATTTGTGCACCGCCGCCGTCAGTGTCAGCCAGTTTGCCGTGGCATACGGAGCTCCATCGCAGTCTTTAACACTGGTAGCATGCCGCGACAGCGTGGACGTGAACCGTATGTGCAGTTGACGGACTTTGAGCGAGGGCGTATAGTGGGCATGCGGGATGCCGGGTGGACGTACCGCCGAATTGCTCAACACGTGGGGCGTGAGGTCTCCACAGTACATCGATGTTGTCGCCAGTGGTCGGCGGAAGGTGCACGTGCCCCTCGACCTGGGACCGGACCGCAGCGACGCACGGATGCTCGCCAAGACCGTAGGATCCTACGCAGTGCCGTAGGGGACCGCACCGCCACTTCCCAGCAAATTAGGGACACTGTTGCTCCTGGGGTATCGGCGAGGACCATTCGCAACCGTCTCCATGAAGCTGGGCTACGGTCCCGCACACCGTTAGGCCGTCTTCCGCTCACGCCCCAGCATCGTGCAGCCCGCCTCCAGTGGTGTCGCGACGGGCGTGAGTGGAGGGACGAATGGAGACGTGTCGTCTTCAGCGATGAGAGTCGCTTCTGCCTTGGTTCTAATGATGGTCGTGTGCGTGTTTCGCGCCGTGCAGGTGAGCGCCACAATCAGGACTGCATACGACCGAGGCACACAGGGCCAACACCCGGCATCATGGTGTGGGGAGCGATCTCCTACACTGGCCGTACACCACTGGTGATCGTCGAGGGGACACTGAATAGTGCACGGTACATCCAAACCGTCATCGAACCCATCGTTCTACCATTCCTACACTGGCAAGGGAACTTGCTGTTCCAACAGGACAATGCACGTCCGCATGTATCCCGTGCCACCCAACGTGCTCTAGAAGGTGTAAGTCATCTACCCTGGCCAGCAAGACCTGCGGATCTGTCCCCCATTGAGCATGTTTGGGACTGGATGAAGCGTCGTCTCACGCGGTCTGCACGTCCAGCACGAACGCTGGTCCAACTGAGGCGCCAGGTGGAAATGGCATGGCAAGCCGTTCCACAGGACTACATCCAGCATCTCTATGATCGTCTCCATGGGAGAATAGCAGCCTGCATTGCTGCGAAAGGTGGATATACACTGTACTAGTGCCGACATTGTGCATGCTCTGTTGCCTGTGTCTATGTGCCTGTGGTTCTGTCAGTGTGATCATGTGATGTATCTGACCCCAGGAATGTGTCAATAAAGTTTCCCCTTCCTGGGACAATGAATTCACGGTGTTCTTATTTCAATTTCCAGGAGTGTATTTTGAAGACATGTTGCACAAGAATCAATATCTTTCAAACCCATACAGCCCCTCAGAACTCATCCGCATTTGCTTACTCAAATTGCCTGAACATTTACGACATATTATTTTAGCAGGACGTTGCAAAGATGACATTGAAGCATTTCAGGGTCTGTTACAAGAATTGGAAATTGACACTGACAATCGGGGAACGCGGAAACAGGAGCACAACAATTACAGGTCACATCTGTCACAATTCCGCGATGAAAGAAGTAATAACTTGACACGACAAGGCTATTCTCACAACACAAATCGTGACCAAAACAGACACCACCCGTATGACAACCGTTGGCAGAGTAGTAATAACTACAGGGAAAGATCACCTCTCCGTGGTAATGACTATCACAGAGACAATAAGAGAAACAGACAATATGGGAACCAAAATAAATACTATCAAGGGAGACAGAATAACTTTAGACGCAATGGACCAGCGCGCAGTTACGATTCAGGGAGAAATTCTCCACCACTTAACCGACAAGAAAGACTCTACAGGAACTACCGACATGACGACAGACGATGTGATCGTAACGACAGACCTGAATTGCATCAGAACTGGCGGGATTCAAACAGAGCAGGGCCCTCTCGTCACGGTGAATTTGTAGAAGTTAGGTCTCCAAATCCCATTAACGACGCGCGCCAACAAAGAGACAATAGGCAATGACTCGCACAGCAGGCAGCCGCGTGCGCCCGCTGGCTCAGGGAAAAATAACATAGACGCTAACCTTGAGAAAAATTCCAGTATTCTTTACCGACGTATACTGCATGATAATTGTATTCCAGCCAAACTGTGAGTACTATGAAGAGTAAAGGATTGCACCACATTTCACATGCAAAACCGTTTATTGAAAGATAATCTGCTTTTTAACTTTGTCATTGCCATAAAACTTTTCACTTTACATTACTAGTATGCTTGTCAGACTTAAGTAACTGTTAACATGCAACAATGTTTGAAGTTAAATATCCAGTCTAGAACGTAGGGAACATTTTTTAAACAGAAATTACGAATGCATTGTTACAGTGAACAGACGACACAGTGTTGTATTTGTACATTCTTGCTTGTTAGTTGCACGATTACGTAACGACTATCAGGCTTACATACTTAGGACACATACTGGTACTGCTAATGAGATTTTAATGCAACATTTTGGTTTACTTGAAAATACATTCTGGGTTTAAAGTACTTTCTGTGAGATACCAGACGACAGAGTGGTTAGTTTATGTAACAGCTACACGGTTTTATCACGACGCTACTAATGAGTGACAATTTACAATGTTGCTTTTGCGGTGTATCTGTTTTATATCTGCACAGTTTTTCTGAATTCTTCTGGAAATCAAAACATGTTTTATTAGTAACTTTTGTGGTATAGCTACAAGGAGACAGCCTTTTCCATAGCACAACAATACGTTACAGCACAGTACTTTCATCATCACAACAATAAGCGTAATAACTAAGATATCTCTACGCAAAGCATTTCACTTTTGTTTATCATGTGGTAAGTACATTGACTTCTGCAGAACTTAGCTTTCGGAGGACGATAACTACGACACTTCCACAGAGATTATGTTGCAACAAGACGCACATTTAGCGCTACAGGACACGTATTTGAGTCATTAATTTTGTACTTAAAACATTTATTTTTAAAGATTTTTGAATTACAAAGAAAGTTTTCCGTGATATATTTCATTCCATTGGTGTAATCTGTAACACCTGAGGGTATAATTACATTAATCCTCAGGGGGTACACGCCTACTTTGTGTACTATGTGTGTGGCATCCACAAGGAACCCTAGCTAATATGGTATTTGCTTATACAACTTTACACATCGGTACCATATTTCTCTAACACACAAATTACACAGCTATCTGATCATTTAACTGAGAGAGACAAACATTTATTTTACTACATCAGTGACACATGTTTACGCAATTACACAGTTGGATAACTTCACACTTATGAAACTGTATTTTGTCTGTACTTTGTAAACTGTTCATATTTTTCGGAACTATTGTGATACTATGAGAGCTTTGAATGATGTATTTGGTATGAGATCATGATTTTTAAAGTACGTTTGAGGTAGCTGACACTATTTAAATGAGCAGAGAATTTTTTTTAGGTTTTGAAATTATTGGAGGAAGCTACGACGATTTTGAGATTTGACTGAAGTGTTATGATGTTATTATTATGACGACGATGTGTATTATACTGTTGAGGTATGTTTATGATCAATAAGATGATGCTACCGTATATGAGGCATAAGAAGTATGTTGGAAACCAAGAATCGTACTTTAAGAGTTATTAAATGTGTGACTCTATCACAATGCTGACGAATTTTTTTGGACACTGTTATATTCATAGGATTTTGTTTCTACACATTTGCAAAGTAAATTCTCGACCTGTGAAATTTTGTATATATGACTGTCACTGTAGCGGAAACTGCTGTCATAAATATTTCCGTACGAAAGTTAAGTGACCACCTGCACATAATGCGTCGTGGGCACCCAGGTGTGTCAGACGGCTGCAGAACAAGCCATTAGTATGAGTGCCTCGTCAGAAGCACAGGTAGAAAAAAAAAGAAAGGGAAGGCCATTGTCCGCGCTACTGACATCTCCTTGTTGAAAGCATACTGTGGAGCTCGTAATTTATGATATTTACTGAAATGCCTAATGAAACGATGAGAAACATTTCACAGCTATTGCCTTGCTAGTTAAGAAAAATGCCATATGGCTTGCTTTATGTATTTATTTACACATTTTGTTTAATATCAAGTTTCTAGCTGCACTGCAGCATTGGTTAAAATAAAATTTTATAGATGTACTAATATAAATATTTTCTGTCTAAGATCGAGTATATAATAATTTTTTTCAAAAAAATGAGGGAGCACAAAGCGACATTTACCTTCACAGGAACTGCATTCATAATTTTCTTTTCAAGTACTTGGTAATTTCTTTTGTAGAATAAATTATGATGCATCACTCTAATGTTAAGATGTGACATAGGTATTAGACATGGCCATTTTAGAGTAATATTTTTTCTGCTTGCGCTATGTCATGTTTAGGTATAAGTTGCTGCTGTTTGCCAGGCATAGTGTTATTGAATTTGACTTTTGCTAATTTATACTGTAGCTTGCGTTGCAATTTTCCATTTTTTTCATTGCTGTTTATAATAATTGTTTTACGTGCTGCTGCATTGCCTCTTCCCTTAGTTTAGCATCTGAGCTCAGTAGATTTAAGTTAGCTTAAGAGGGGGTAGACTATATGAGAAACTGACTATGGAGAATAGGTAAAGAATGCATTGCGAAGTTATATAAAAAGGATTTGGGCCCAAATGAGTATTGTACAATCAGAAATAATTATTTTGAAAGAAATATGAACAGAATACAGAAAACATGCTTGGATAAGATTTTTTTGGTGGAAGCAAAGGTTGAAATAAGACGAAAGATCTGTAGAATGAAGTTTTGGGATGGACTGCAGTACCAAATGTTACACTGAAAACGAACCCTGTCCTTTCCTTTTGTGTTATCCCAGTACGTGTTTGTGTACCCTTGTGTATTTGTTTTCTTCCTGTCTCTGTGTAGTTTCATAGAATTTTTTTCTCTTTTAATATTACGCTACATTCACTATGATGAGGAATACTGTTATCCTCAAATATAATTGGCATTAATAATATGTTATTTACTTTGTGAAGATGTTAGACATTATTCATTCTGTTTAAATGCTCATGTGTGAAGTTGATGTTTCAATAATTATTCTGATCTTCTATGTATGTACTCATGTCATAATTCCTGTAACACTGACGTATATGTCTATTTCTATTCTTTTGTAAAGCCCCTATTACTACAAATGTTATCTATATTGTTATGTTTTTAATGATGTATTGTGTACCTTTGTTATTGTATTCTCATGTTATAAAATTGTAATTGTCACCAGTTCATGATATTATTAACTTGTAAGTTCCATTTCACTGCACACGTTTCTGTTGGTCATAGTATATGGACAATATGTGAGAAGTAGGGACTGATAGTGTTTGCACGTGTGTTGGTAATCCAGCAAGGGACTGGATAACAGCATTGCTGGTTCTAAGGACAATTTCAAAAACTTTGTGAGTGCACAAGTGGTGGTTTATGGACTTGCTATATTCTCCGCAAGACTCTTCGATGGTGAATGAGCACCTGCACAGTCACAACAGATGGCTGCTGGCTATCTCTCCAATGACTACAGTGGGTCTGCATCTTTGATGACCCACCAGTACCATTATCTCTACAAGGACTACAGTGGGTCTGCATCTATGATGACCCACCATGCCATTATTTCTACAAGGACTGCAGTGGGTCTGCACCTCTGGTGGCCCACCAATACCATACTCTCTACCAGGACTACAGTGGGTCTGCTCTGTGGTGACCTACCTACCAATATTCTTCCAAACTACGACTGACTCTGCTGTGGGTTTGCTCTGTTGTGGCCCATTATCTGTCAGCATGTCAAGAGTCAGCACTGTCTTTCCGTTGGAAGGACAACGCTACTTCTTCAAGACTGCATGGAAATCCACTACTTCCGTGTGCATTTTCTTTTACTGCTCAGACTTTGAGAAAAACACTGTTATTCTACTGTTATGTACGATCAGGACTGTCTTTATAGACTGTGAGAAAATTTTAGCTTTTGACCAACATTGTATCAATAAGTGTGTGCATTTGATTTCTTTGTTATTGTAATTATGAAAAATTTTTTCAAATCTGTATTGGCCACTGCCCAACCCAATTTGTAAAATTTTTTGTGGGGAGCATCGGGGCTATGTAAGTAGGCTGTTTATGTTTTCTTATTGGCAACGTTACTTAGCGCTCAATATGAAAATCACTGGCTGTGCTGTGTGCAGTCTGTGGCTGCTTTGCATTGTTGTAATACTCGCCATTGTAGTGTTAGGCAGCTGGCTGTGAACAGCACGTAGCGTTGCGCAGTTGGAGGTGAGCCGCCAGCAGTGGTGGATGTGGGGAGAGAGATGGCGGAGGTTTGTAATTTGTCATGAACTGATGTATATATTATGACTTGTGATGATATTAAGGTAAATACATTGTTTGTTCTCTATTAATATCTTTCATTTGCTAACTATCCCTATCAGTAGTTAGTGCCTTCCATAGTTTGAATCTTTTATTTAGCTGGCAGTAGTGGCGCTCGCTGTATTGCAGTAGCTTGAGCAGCGAAGATTTTTGTGAGGTAAGTGATTAGTGAAAGGTATAGTTTAATGTTAGTCAGGGCCATTCTTTTGTAGGGAATTTTGAAAGTCAGATTGCGTTGCGCTAACAAAGTATTGTGTGTCAGGTTAAGCACAGTCTTGTAAAATTGTTCAAAGGGGACGTTTCAGTATGTGTTGAGAAAAAGAGATGTTGGCTTGTCTACTAGTATGAAAAATAGGCCTTAATTTGAGGAAGAAATTTCTTAGGGTTTACGTTTGGAGCACAGTTTTATATGACCGTGAGACACGGACTCTCTGAAACCCAGAACAGAAGAGAATAGAAGCATTTAAGACGTGGTGCTACAGAAGAATGTTGATAATTAGGTGGACTGATAAGGTAAGGAATGAGGAGGTTCTCAGCAGAGTCGGCGATGAAAGGAATATATGGAGAAAACAATGACAACAAGAAGGGACAGGATGGTAGGACAGCTGTAAAGACATGACGGAATAACTCGCACAGTACTAGAGGGAGCTGTAGAGGGTAGAAACTGTAGAGGAAAACAGAGACTGGAGTACAGCCAGCAAACAGTTGAGGACCTGGGTTGCCTGCGCTGCTCTGAGATGGAGAGGTTGGCGGACCGCGTCAAACCAGTCAGAAGAGTGATGGGTGAAAAAATAAATAAATAAACGGTACGGAGTGTGGAGTAGTGGTGAAGAGAGCGATGATGATGACTTAATTACAATGACTCAGAAACGTCAAGATGTGAAGGGAACGTCAGACAAGAAGTGATAACTGATTACAATGGTTCCGGTTCGGTAATTTCGTGGTCCGCTAATTGCAGTGTAGATAGGAGTAAATTCCGTTCGACACGAAATCTAGATGTATAAATTTCTTTGGAGATCCTCCACAATCGTTTAATAGCATAACTTTTTTATGGGAGCTTGCTAGCAAAGATGGCGAGCGAGACGAACAAATGTGCTGAACAGTTCATAAACGCACACGCTGGACAAATTAAAACAGCGATCGTGTGTTCGCAAATGGGTAGAAAAAAGTATTGGGGAGTTGTAATCTTCATTCGATATCTTATTCCTCTCAGGGATTATTTAAAGACTGAATTTTGAAATGTACTATTTGAGGTTCCTTCATTTTAATGACGAGAGTGTTTATTCCAAATGACTCTGGTGTTCCCGCTGAATTGTGTAGATACAGATCTGTCATTGATCATCTATAGAAAACATTTGAGGAGGCTTTTTACTCCCGGACATGAGTTATGCCATCATAAATCGCTGTTAATTGTGGAAAGGGCGGGACGTATATCAATCTCGCTTTGATATTAAATAGTTTCGCTTGTATTAAGCAGGTAGCGATTCTTTGTTACACTTTGTAACTTGTAGTGGAAAAGACATTGTGTTTAAGCCACAATATAGTGAATATCCTCTAGTGTCTAAAGTCTTTGCTTCACCGATGTTTCAACAATGGATATACTTTGTCTACCGACAGGTTCTATATTATTAATGAGCGGTTCGATTTTCTCGTTTCTAAAAGCAGTGGCTGCATTGGAACTGTTAGTATTAACGGGAAGGAAGTGCTGACAGCTCTGAAGGAGGCAAAACACGAGAGAGGTAAATGTGAGACCTCTTACAGAGGGAAGCTGATGGCAGTGCGGTGGCGAGACAGCAGAGACGTATACACGCTTCCCTGTGTTTACAGCGGCGAGCTGCGGCAGACTGAGGAGATAAAAGTGCAGTGGAAACCTGGAGTGATCCTGGAATGCACGGACAGAACGGCTGGCGTTGATTCAGCTGACCAATACGGGACCAGTTATTCGGCCACGAGCAAACGTCTTCGAGAATATATATGCAGTGATTTCGCCATTTCATGGACGTAGCAGCTCTGAATCCGTACCTGTTGTACAACCGACTTGGTGGTAAAATTCCGAAGAGTTGAGTTTCAAATGGATCTCACAGAAAGAGGCAGTATGGATGTCAGTTGATGCTCTCAGCGTGGAACCTTGACAGGTGTCAGTGCCGACACGTCTGGTGGGACGACATCTTCCAGAATAACACACACAGTCTTTCGCGTAAAAGAAGGCGCCGACGCGAAAATGCCGTGTGTGTTGCCAATTGGAAAAAAGTGAGAAGAAGAGCACGTGTGTTTTGTGTAGACTGCGAAGGAACACGATGCTTTGAACAGTATCATACAAAATCTAATTTGTAATAAATTTGTTCGACAAAGCTGCACATACACTGATTCCACCAATTTTATACTCCAGAATATCGAAACAAATACGAATTATATTTATTTTTATAAAAAGATCGTTATTGTGGAAAGCTGGAAACTATTTTCTAATAACAGTCGCCCAGTTTGAAAAACTCGCGCCAAAGCGCCGACCGAGGTGATTCTGTGACGTAACCTACAATTTACTCGTGAAGCAATAATTTCTATAACTGCAGCTTGCTCCTCTTAAAGGAAGAGAACGTAAACACATATTTGAAGCATGAGGAAATATATCTCGTTTGCTCTCTGTTCCTGTCATGATGGACAGTCTCTTTGACACGTAACAATTTTATATGCAGTGTAATGATTCACAGATTCTTACACTTCTATCGATGTTCTAATAGACGAATATTTCTTTCAATGTAATTGTTTTTGCTTCAAGAGCGAATCTGTTGTAAGATTGTTGCCGTTTTTGGCAGAGATGTATCAACAATTGTGGAATTGATGTGATCCGTGTTGGATAAAGTTTCATTGTTTTTGATGCCTTATTACCACATTTGTGTGTTTTTCATTTCATCAACAGTTGTGTTGGCTTATTTGGTACCTTACGTAACGCAGATACTGCATTCCATAGAAGTTTCCATTGTCTCGCGTTCATTGATCCGACTGGAGGTGTTGTGAACAAAACTTCACGTCGCCGAATAAATATACGACGTCTTTCTGCTGAAGGTCAAGTCTTCCGCTGTTTACTAGCCTTTTTGATTCCCTTGTAAGAAAACGACGTCCTTCATTAAATATCTGTTACTTACAAGAGAATCGTAAGTAAAACGTCCCGAAATGTACCACTTCATACCTCCCACGGTCCTTAGGAAATTAAAAAAAAAAAATGAGGTGTAATGTTTTAGTTACTGCAGATTTTTACAGCATTACAGACGTTCCCTGTTGAAAAACTGTGTTACAAATGAATATAAATGATGCTATTCGCATTCCTCGTATATCGCATTCAGAACTATAGCTTAGTGTCCGCTTGGAGCGCTGCTGTCAGGGGTGTATAGAGAGCGGGAAGGAGTGCCGGCAGTGTGTGTGTCGGACTGCGGCGACATCCACCACGAGGGGGGAGAGGCGGGGGCCGCCCCCTGCACGCGAATGAGGCGCTTCTGTCTCCAGCTCTGCCTCTCTCCCTCCCTCCCTCCCCCCACTTTCCCCGTCACTGTCCATCTGCCTGTCTATCTGTCTACGTATCTGGAGGACGCAGCATGTTATCTCGGAAGGAGACTTACCAACAGGTGTGGGAGTAGCTTGAGACACGTCTCAGGGATGTGTGTTGCATGCACTGCTGTCCACGTCGTATGCTAATGACCTTGGAGGCAATGTTAACAGTCAGGCCACAGTTTGTGGAAATGATACATTATCTATAATGAAGGAGTGTCCGATAGAAGCTGTACAAATATTTATTCATATTTTCACATGATTTCAAAGTAAAGGAGGCTTCGACAAATTGCTGTAAGCGGGAAGAAATGTAAGGCTAATCGTGTGATGGTGGCTCGACGAACACCCTGCCATCCACTTCAGTCTGTTTGGCAGAGAAGTTACGTACAAAATTGTGCTCTTAAAAACACGCAAAAACGTCGTATTCTAAGGTTGTTGTAATATTAATGAGTCACTTTTGGAATCAGTCAACATACAAAGACCTGGGTGTGGCACACTGAGGTGATATAAAATGGAAGTATTACATAGTCTCAGTTGTTGGTAAACTAGATGGCAGAGTGGACGAGACACTGGATGAATGCGGTGAGTCTACAAGGGAGACAGCTTACGGAACACTCGTGTGGTCCATCCTAGACTATCGCTCGGGTGTGTGGGACCCATTACAAAGAGAACTAACAGGGAATATTGAACGCGTACAGAGAAGGGTAGTGCGAATAGACAAAGTAGTGTTTGCGTGAAAGCCTGCTTACAGAAAATTCCAGAGCCAGCAGTGGATGAGCAGGGCTCAGCCGGCGTGGGGACGTGTGCCCAAGTTCTGCGAGGGGCTCTCCCACACCCTCCCCCCCAAAACTCCCAGCCCCTCCTCCAACACAGGTCACACACTTCCGTCACGTTCAAAAGAATTCTAACTTCCGGCATTAACGCAGTACCAGTGCATCAGTAGACGGTTACCGCAGGGGACCTACTGTCGTTGTAGGAAAATAGTTAATTGGAGAAGAAATCTTAATAGTTATAGTTATTACAAAAATGTTAATAATAAGACTGCTACGGGAATCCTTCCAATTCAATGAAATTCAAAATCAGGTAAGGTTCACAAATTTTGCTTCAATGTTTTCATCACTCGACTGTGCTCTGTGTTCACAAGAAATTAACTGAGTTGTAGGTTATAAACACAAAGGGTATACACAAAACATCTTTTCCTCCCTATTTGAAGAGCAAATTCATGAATAGTATCTTCAGAACTCAGTTTTCGAACCGCGCCGTGTTCTATTGAGGACATGGCCGACATGCTGCTTCGGAAATAATTCTTGACGAGATCTGAACGTGGAAAGCTTGTTTCAGCGGAGGCGACAGTTCCTGGCACGGCTGGCAAAATACTGTGGGCGATGTAAATCCCGTTCAACGGGTTTGCAGAATCGTTCGAGTATTTCAGTATTAACGTAGGAGTTTTCACGTCATAGGGCGCCATTTCTCTGAGCACATTAATTTCTGTCAAGACAGCTGAAGCAACAATGTCTTTCGAACATTCACAATTTATGTTTACACTTAGCTCTTTCTCAAGGTTTGTAGACAGCATTTTCAATTCTTCGTCCTGTATGTATTTTAAACTGTGTAGAGAAAACAAAAAGTCGAGTACTCCGGAATACTTAGCATTTGACTAAATCTCTCTTTCAAACACTGTCTCAACGACAGGGTAGAAAAAATCGCTCCTATATGTCTCCTCTGACGGTTGAGCTCTGCAAACCATGTCGTCACCTTCAAAATCAAATTGCTTCGCCTTCTTGCCAGTTCTCCTTTCTCCAAATTTTGGTCAAGTCTGCGAAGTTTCAGTTATCTCTTTCGCTGTTAACTGCATATTAACGAAAACTCCTTCGCGGAAATTCCCAATAAACGTAATTAGACTTTCGAGAGATTTAGTTGCTACTTTCACGTCAACGTTTGCTGCTTGAACTGCCTTACTTGCTGCGCTAATGGCAAAGGGAAGACCGTACTATACGACAACGCCTACAATAAACTCGAAGCTTTTCAAATCGTCCACAGCAAGCGAGTGAGCTCCGCTCTTTGTTTTCGATTCAACAGCGGCGTCGCTCACCTCAGGAAGGGCGCCTCTGACTTCTCTCGTCTGGCACTTTAACAGCTTTGACACTCTACACCCTACTTTGACATCAACTATCTGAAAGATTCTTCACTGTTAAAGTTGGCGCCCTGCGCAATAAGATTTCCCATCTCTGAGTGGATGCACTGAAAATAATGTATATTCTTTAAATTACAACAGAAAATGTGACTGCTTTTGCAGTAGATTTCGCCGCATCTAATAACACAAGACTGTGGCTGTCACATGGCATATAAAATGCTCTTGGTTTGCACCTTGATATTCTGGCTTGAACACCACTTCGATAACCTGTTATAATCGATAACGTTGGCTGCTGCAATCATGAATATCGAGTCCTAGTTTATCTAGTTCCGACAAAACGGTTCCAGTCAAACTTTCTCCTGTTGTTGAAGTGACGTTCAGAAAGTCGAGGAAGTGTTCTTCTACAGTCCTTGCGTCTTCTGATAAATTTACAGACCTAAGAATCAATGTCATTTGTTCCTTGTGGCATGTATCAGGAGTACAATCAAGCATGTCAGAAAAATATTTACTTTCGATTACAGAATTAACAATGCTGTTTTTTACTTTGTTGGGAAGCAAATTTATGAGTTCATTTTGAATGTTTTTTCCAAGAAAATGGTCATGACTTACTTGAGCCTTTACCCAACTCTAATGTTCCTGCAAAACAGGGTGAAATTCTGCTGTCATTTCGATCAAACCAAGAAAACTAACATTATTTTCTTGATAGAGCTTGACACTGCCTCCCTTTAAGGCCATATTACGTTGAACTAGGTATCTGATGGTGAGTATAATTCAGTTTAGAATCTGACGCTAATGTTCCTTCTCTCTTTCCAGTAGTTCAAAGTAAGTATGATCAATACCACTTTGTTGTTTCAAATTACCTCGCATTCTGTCCACTTTCTTGTACTGTTTATGTTGTTAAATTATTGTTCATGCTCTTGAATCCGATTTTCTAAATGAACCCAGCCACGGAGTCCATCGCCTGATATCTTGTTTGAAGTAGAGATGGGCAAACTGAAACACATAACTGTTTCGAAAGAAATGAAACAGTTCAATGTAATGTTTCGATACGCTGTTTCGAAACAGTGAAACAGTTTGTGTTTTGTAATCTAATAAACCTACACATTTTATCATCTTGAATGTCTACTGTATAAGTATGTACATATAAACACAAATGAGGTGCGAGAGCGCTAATCATATCGCAGGAAGTATGTAACTATCACTTGGGCGTCTTTGCAGTTTCATGTTTCCTGCAGCAAATGCGCTGCTTTCGTGTCGTGTGACTTTCATGCTTTTCAAATGGCTGAGGACAGCCATAGCTGAAGATACAAGAACCACCACGAACGGAACTGGAGGTGGGAGCAAACTGCAGAAACAACGGATATGCTACTGGGATTCCCACATTCCTTTAGTATGGGTAATATACCCATCCTGCTAATTTCCATGCACACAAAGGGAATCATTGTGGATAATAGGCACAGTGACTATAGACTCACAAATAACGCCAAATAATTAGAATAAATAACAAAATATAACAGAAAAAAATTTTGTCTTTCAAGGTGATTCGAACCGTTACTATAAATACACTATGCTTCCCAGCCCTTCCCGTTCACCATTAAACTGTAAGTGATATGTCAAACAGATTGCTTGCAATTATACCTACATCCAATTTATGTATATGTCTAATAACTGTCACTCTACGCCTTTTTTTTATTCAAAATGTTGTAGTCTTACTTGCGTTTCTTAACATGATTACTGTACATGAACAGAGAAGCGTTTGTTATAAAAAAAAGTGTAATTTAACTGAATGATTTTCACATATTTATTATTTTGAATGTGAATAGTATGCGTTGTTTTATTGTTTTGTTAGTGTTTATAAAGCAGATGTTACGCCATTTCGGAATACGAGAGTCAGCTAGAAACGAAGCTTTATTTTCGGATATCTTAAGCTTCATGCTATTTGCTGTCAAAAAGATTTCGACACTCTTGAAAGTGTTTCATGAAGTGGTGTGTTGTGTTTCAGTACCTGTGCCGAGCCGGAATCTCGTCCGACACAGTGCGGAATGAAACACCACTGTTTCGATACAATTAGTCCGTTCCAAGCACAGGTGGACTGAAACAGCCTTATTTTGAAACAACGATACAGTTTCTGTGTCTGGCTCGACATCGAATCTGGTCCGGTTATCCGAGACAGGGGCGGAATGAAACACCACTGTTTCGAAACAGTGAACCACAGCCGTTCGGAAACACTGAAACAGTTCCACGTATCGATACACTGTATCGAAGCATAGAAACATTGACCAAGTCTAGTTTGAAGGAGATCGAATATGTTTACAATAAAAACAAAGAAAGTTGTCGGTAGGTTTCGAATACATAAGCCATTTACGATAATTGTTTTTCTCAATTTGGTAAACTTCTTATATTAAAAATGAGTTGAAACATTTCTTCCATTCTCGTTTAAAGGATACTCAAAACTTACAATGTTATTAGGGCCTTTATGTAAAATTTCATTTATCATTGTGGATGTAAACCTATTAGGCCAAGTGCCTGGGTCCAAACTCGTGACTGCTTCACAACTGCTAGCAGTAGGCCTACCCGCATGTGGGACAGCGGGAGGTCCGTGTTCCAGTGCTTGTGTTCAGCTGCATCTGAAGCACCACACGATGAGAGGCTGCCGTTAGGGGCATGGCCTTTTAAGCACGCTTAAGTCTCACTGTCTGACGTTGTTGGTAGGAGAAATTTTCCGGGAGCGCCTTTTTGTGAGTTCAAAAACTGTTCAGTTGTAGCTTTTTCTTGATCTTTTGAATACATGAATCGTATCTTTAAATCTGTCCCTTTCAGGAAAGGTTTCCCTGTTGGCACTTTGAACTCCACAGGACAGGGAAAAACACTGTATCTTGACACACAGTGCACACACAACACGTGAAGTGGGAAAGTACGGCAGGCATATGTTTCAACTGACGACAATAAAACAATCATTCTGTAGGAAAGAACCTGCTGACGAGTGGGATGTAATGCTTCATTGTTATCCACAGCAATGAGTAGAAATGGCGCGGACAGGGGCTGAGAAGCAATGAACCGAATATATGCATGGGCAACAGCCGTGTGTTGACAATAAACAGTACTGTAGCGCGTCGGTATCACAATAACCCTGGTTCCCTGGACTCCGGTGCGGGCATAATTTTCTGAGAGGCACTCAAGTGGCCACAGCAGTGTCACAGTGAGCGTAGAATTGGATTACATAGCTCTAAAAGTACTTTCACAAACATGTTACTTTATTTTTTTCAGCTTGTCCGCAATAACAAAATTAGGACGACAGTCTTCGTATTACATTCGCATGTTCTGCGCTGGTCCCTGGAAGCGCTGCCCCCTGTGAGGCCCCCGTAGCAGACTGCAGTTGGTACCTGCCGGCCTCGCAGCCGTTGGCAGCACTGACTGCGTGCCACAGCCCTGCCGCTTCAGGAGTCTGTCGCATTTGTAGCGAGTCGTGTCCAGTGTGACGTTCTGCGTTGGGGTTTCGTGCTGCTGTTTCTGCGCCGAGAATTTCTTCTGCTACATCCACATCCTTAATAAGGTAAGGACGACTGTTTTCATGCGTTCCCACACTATTGAATTATTTTCTTTGTTTTCTTTTGGTTTGTTTTTGCCAAGTCACGGTAGCTGTAAGGTTCCATTTACGTTCACTATGGAGACTATCGCTTATAAAGCAAATCGCGTTCGGTTATTACGCTCTCAAAATACTAACGAATTTCGTATTACAAATCTTGTTATTTTGAAGTCCTACCGACGTTCCTATTAATTCTGCTGTTCTACGGACTTTAGGCATGAGTGAAAAGCGTAGGCTCGGACGAGATTTGTACTCGTATTCGCGTCATTTTGTTGAATTTTTTCCCCCGAAATACAGATTCGTTTTTGTACACATGTGATCCCTAAAAGAATTATTGTGCGTGTTAGGAATAACAGAACAGAATGACGGAACACTGCTTCTGCAAGTAGATAAGATGCTATGGCAACTTCGACTATTGAGGAACTAAACAATTACTTTATGTCAGGATAGTGCGTAGACCTAGGGACAGTCTGATCCTATTGCTAGACGCATTTTGACAGTTCGATAGTGGAGCATTGAATCCGGTATTTTCCCAAGCAGTCAGCTCCAGGAAAACTGCCGAATTTAGTGCAACTAATCTGTTAGCTTCTTTCTCCCAGTCCTGCCTTAGCAATCGTCAGCACGTTAGGTCACGCAAATGTTTAATACAGAACGCTGTTCCATTGAATTTCGATATCTTCACTTTTCTAGAGTAATGTTTTTGGTGACAAGGTAGTCTGTTGGGTAGTCAGTAAGACTATATGTGTGAGTGCAGAAATTAATGAATTCTTTCGTTTGCCTAAAATTGATCCTCTTGCTACAAATGTTGTCAAAATTCCCGGCGTTAGGGACTTGGTCTTCACTTCTATTAATAATCGTGCATCTCCAGGCAGTGACTGTGCCATACACTTACCAAAAAAGTAGACGGTTTTCTGCTTAGGGGGTATCTGGATGTGTGAAGCAGTGCTCCACCTAAAAGGACCAGCACTGAAACACTTTGGCGGTAAAACCAGCCGTCCTCAGAATCTTTTCTGACAAGTGTTTGTCATTGCTCAGAACGATATCAAAATACAGAGTATCAGTTACAAATCTCACTGCAGAACTCAACTGTTACATATATTCTTGATGGAACAGTCCATAGCTGTACTTTCGGTTCATAGCGTGCACGTCGGACACTACGAACAGGCAGTTCACCTGTGGACTGTTCCATCAAAAAATAAGCTGGGAGAAACTGAAGATTCACATACATGTTCCTGTCAAACCAAACAGGTGCTCCTGAGTAATACTTTATTAGGACAAATAAAGAATTATTCAACTGTTGCGGCTTTAAGAAGAACGCATTGTTACATCTGTAGGTGCTTACAGTATAAAGTGTGTTGCTGTTGCGTAGAGGAAGGAATACAGTTTATATCACAGCAAGCGAATCTCTTGTCATTAATACGTTGGGAGTAATTTCATCGTCTTTTGTGTAAGTAAATGAAAAACAGCAATGCAGGTGGTTGTAGACAAACTTCCACAAAGAAGGGCTGATACGATAGCCACCTCCCTGAAATATGAGTTTTGTTGACAAATTAGCCTGCATCCATAGATACATACATACATTGATCCTTGTTGCATAGAGCATTAATACATTTCGTAACGATGTGGGATGTGTCACTTGAACATAAGTTTTCTTTACACAAAATAGTAAATATTTTTATAGTTAATACTTCATGTCTAAAGATTCATCTATTCAGTAGGAGCTGTCATTCAGGAGGGTCGACAGAAGCGTCCGATCCCACGCGTCGGCTTTGACCCGTGACGTAAGGGTGTTGTCGTGTGTGACGTCATGACGGCGCGGAGCTTGGTTTGAGTGTGGCGTGTTTGTAGATGTCGTCGTGTTGTGGTTTGTTGTGCTCTCTGGTGGTATGTTCAGGGTTTTCGTTTGTGTGGTGTATTGGGCTCCGTTTGCATTATCCAGAATTGTTAGTGTCAGCTGTGTTTGTAGTGGAATTCGTTTCAGTGAGTTAACGATTTTGTGTGAAGGTTAATTTAGTGTTCGCTGTACGTCGTGTGGTAATTTTAGTAAAATTAATCGGTTGTTTCTGTTCAGGAATGGATATGACGGATAAAATTAAGTGCGCAGGTCAAGGGAAGTGTTCGATCCCGATGTGTGGCTGTATATGTTGGTATCAGGAGATGTTTTTGAGCTATATAGGTCAAGGGAAGTGTCCGATTCCAGATGATATTTTTTAGTGGTATTTGGGGAGTTTTGTGCTATCGGTTTTTTTTTTCCTTTTTGTGTGGTTTTGTATGGGGGTGGGCGTCTAAATTTGTTTATATTTAGTTTGCCCCCCACCCAAACCGCCGCATTTCCCGCGCTTGTCCCGTTAGTGTCATTAGGCTTCTTGTGGAAAGTGTGTGTGTTTGTTTTTCGATGTATTTTCGTCCTCACAATGTGTACATAACGACGTTATATGCGCCATATTGGAATCGTGGTTTATGGTCGTTTCTGCCATATTTGTGACGTCATGGGTCAAAGCAGACGGGCGGGATCGGACGCTTCCGTATTTCCATAATTTTCTTTTCTTTTAAATGTTGTTTGGATATCTGCCGGTTTTTTAATGCTATTTGGCAAATGACCAAATATTTTTGTGGCAACATAATTCACACCTTTTTATGACAAAGTGAGATTTAATCCAGAGTAGTGAAGATCATCGTTTCTTATAATGTTGTAGCTATGCACTTCGCTGTTACTTTTGAATTGGGGTGGGTCATTAATGACAAATTTCATAAATGAATATATGTACATCGAAGGTACTGTGAATATCTCAAGTTCATTAAATAAATGTCCGCAAGGTGATCTTCGGTGGGCTCCAGCTGTTGGCCTGATGCTATGAATACTTTTCCTCTTAGTGACGAATTGCCCCCAAATAGGATACCATGTGTAAGCAGTGAATGAAAATAGGTGTAGTAGGCTAATTTTATGATGTTCATCACCAATATTTTGCAATAACCCCAGTAGCATAAGTAGCTCAACCTAATCATTTCAGCAGATCATTGATGTTTCTTCAAATTCAATTTCTCATCAGTGTACACATCCAGAAATTTTGAATACTCTGCCGTAGCAATAGACTTGCTTTCATAGCCTATATTTATCAATGGTGTTACGCCATTTACTGCACAGAATTGCATACACTTTTTTCTCAAAATTTAATGAGTCAATTTGCAGAGAACCACTTAATAATTTTGTGAAAGACATTATTATTTACAATTTCCTTGAGTATGATTACTGTACTTGTATCATTAGCAAAAAGAACTAGCTTTGCATGCATTAATATATATTGAGAACAGTAAGGGACCCAAGACTGAACTCTGTGGGACACCATTCTTGATACCTCCTCAGTTAAAGGACTCTGCTGATTTTTGCAGACAATCTGTAGTGCTAATTTCAGCCTTCTGCATTCTTCCAGTTAAATGTGAATTAAACCATTTGTGCACTGTCCCACTCATGCCACAATACTTAAGCTTGTGTAGAAGAAATTCATGATTCACACCATCAAAAGCCTTTGAGAGGTGACAAAATATCCTAATGGGTGATGTTTGGTTATTCAGTGTATTTAATATTTGATCAGTGAAAACATATTTATAGCATTTTCTCTTGAAAAGCCTTTCTGAAAACCAAATTGACATTTTGTTAGTACTTCATTTTTACAGGTACGTGATGCCACTCCTGAATACATTACTTGTTCAAGACTTTTGAATAAAGCTATCAGATGTGAGACTGGCTGGTAGTTGTTAGCATCAGACCTGTCCCCATTTTGGAAATACGCAAGCGTCCGATCCCGCCCATCTGCTTTGACGTCACAAATATGGTGGAAACGACCATAAACCACGATTCCAATATAAAGTCGTTACGTACACATTATGAGGACGAAAATACATCGAAAAACAAACACACACACTTTCCACAAAAAGCCTAATGAGACTAACGGGACAAGCGCGGGAAATGGGGTGTTTTTTTTGTGGGGGCAAACTAAATATAAACTAATTTAGACACCCACTCCAATACAAAACAACACAAAACTCTCCAAATACCACTAAACACAATACCCTCTGGAATCGGACACTTCCCTTGACCTATATAGCTCAGCAGCAGCTCCCGATCCCATAAATTAGGATCAAACACTTTCCTTGGCCTATATAGCTCGAAAAACATCTCCTGATACCAATACCAACATACGCAGACACACATTGGGATCAAACACTTCCTCTGACCTGTGCACTGTTAATTTTATCCGTCATATCCATTCCTGAACAAAAACAACAACCGATTAATTTTACTAAAATTACCACAGGATGTACAGCGAACACTAAATTAACTTTCACACAAAATCGTTAACTCACTGAAACGAATTCCACCACAAACATAGCCGACACTCGAACATTTCTGGATAATGATCAAAAGCAAACTGAGCTCATTACACCACACAAACGAAAACCCTGAACGTACCACCAGAGCACAACAAACCACAACTCGACGACATCTACAAACACGCCACACTCACAAACCAAACTCCGCGCCGTCATGACGTCACACACAACACCGTTACGTCACGGGTCAAAGCCGACGCGTGAGATCGGACGCTTCTGTCGACCCCTCATTTTTACGCAGTTTTTGAACACCAGCGTATTTCAGTCTATCAGGAAAAATACATATCTGGCTGAGACTCCTACTTATTTGTTGGGAACAAGCTTTCAGTACTCCGTAGCACAGCGAGAGGTCTAGGTTGGTGTGGAGTAAGGTGGTATGGCTGTGAGACGGGTAGGACAATGAACGTGAATGCGAAATAAAGGATGGGGCTACGGGGTTCATATGTAGCATGTACTTCATCATAAGAGCGAACCAGATGTAAACAAACGCAAGCGGGATGATTGGTCAGCAGCCTTGGTCAGCAGCCGTAGCTCTCTTAAACTGGTGGTGCTCCGCTCTTGGAAGTAGGTCCAACTTAAGTGTTCGGTAGCTTATTAGTATGTCAGTGCGGAAGAACCTTTCAGACATTCTGACGTATTAACAGCCATCAACGTCTATCTTAATCGTACTTTACCTACGTAACTTTTATCTTAAATTGTGTACAGTCAGTGTCTCTGTACCCAGTACTTGTGCTCCGATTGTCTCGCTGTTCATACATACCGCGAAAATGGACGACACTGCTTCCTGCTTCGTAGTGAAACACGCGCGTGGAACACCGTTAATGGCGAGAAACAAGTAGTTAATGTTCTTCACAAGATTACAGACAAAAATCAGCTTTTGACTTTTTTCGAGTAGGACTATGTATCAGAAATAAGGGAGGTGTTAACTGTATGCGTGGCGTGATAGACGGGGTCGTAGACTGACCATCGTGTGTGCCGGCGGGCGGTGGTTCTACGCTCCACGTGGTGTGTAATTTTCTTTGTTTGGTTTGAATACCTAAAGCATTTAAATATGAAACTCATCACATGTACATATACATCTACATGGTTTCTCTGCAATTCACACTTAAGTGCCTGGCAGAGGGTTCATCGAACCATTTTCATACTACTACTGTACCATTCCACTCTCGAATGGCGCGTGGGAGAAAGGAACACCTATATCGTTCCGTTCGACCTCTGATGTCTCTTATTTTATTATCATGATCATTTCTTCCTACGTAGTTGGGTGTCGACAAAATATTTACACATTCGGGAGAGAAAGTTGGAGATTCAAGTTTCGTAAATAGATCTCCCCTCAATCAGGACTGCCTTTGATTCAGTGACTCTCAGCCCAACTCGCGTCTCATATCAGTTACACTCTCACCCCTATTTCGCGATAACACGAAATGGGCTGCCCTTCCTTGAACTTTTTCGATGTCCTCCGTCAATCCTACCTGGTAAGGATCCCATACCGCGCAGCAATATTCCAGCAGAGGACGGACAAGTGTGATGTAGGCTGTCTCTTTAGTGTTCTGCCAACAAAGCGCAGTCTTTGTTTCGCCTTCCCCACAATATTATCTATGTGATCTTTCCAATTTAAGTTGCTCGTAATTGTAATTCCTAGGTATTTAGTCGAATTGACAGCCCTAAGATTTGTGCGATTTATCGTATACCCAAAATTACTCGGATTTCTTTTAGTACCCATGTGGAAGACCTCGCACTTTTCTTTTGCTTAGTGCCAATTGCCACTTTTCGCACCATACAGAAATTCTCTCTAGGTCATTTTGTAGTTGGAATTGATAGTCTGATGACTTTACTAGACTGTAAATTACAGCGTCATCTGCAAACAATCTAAGGGGGCTGCCCAGATATCTCCTACATCATTTAGGTAAATCAGGAACAGCAGAGGGCCTATGACACTACCTTGCGGAACGCCTGATATCACTTCTGTTCTACTCGATGATTTACCGTCTATCGCCACGAACCGTGACCCTCTCTCGGAGAGGAAATCACGAATCCAATCACACAACTGAGACGATACTCCATATGCACGCAATGTGATTAATACTCGCTTGTGAGGAACGGTATCAAAAGCCTTCTGGAAATCTAGGAATATGGAATCGATCTGACATCCCTTGTCGACAACACTCATTACTTCATCGGAATAAAGAGCTAGCTGTGTTGCACAAGAACGATATTTTCTGAATCCGTGTCGGTTATGTATCAATAAGTCATTTTCTTCAAGGTGATTTATAATGTTAAAGTTACAGTATGTGCTCCAGAATCCTCCTGCAAATTGAGGTCAGTGATATGGGTCTGTAATTAAATGGATTACTCCTATTTCCTTTCTTGAGTATTGGTGTGACCTGTGCTACTTTCCAGTCTTTAGGAGCAGACCTTTCGTCAAGTGAGCAGTTGTATGTGATTGCCAAGAAAGGCGGTATTGTATCTACATACTCTGAAAGGAACCCGATTGGTATACCATCTGGACCGAAAGAATTGCCTTTCTTAAGTGATTCGAGTTGTATCGCAACACCTAAGATACCTACTTTTATGTCATGCATGGTAACAGCTGCTGTGGTTTTTCAGTGGCACCATCATCGGTAACTTTTCCATCGCTAACGCGCAGTGACTGTTTGACTGTTTTTTGCCACTGGTGTACTTTACATACGATCAGAATCTCTTTGGGTTTTCTACCATATTTTGAGACAATATTTCATTGTGGAAACTATTAAAAGCATCTCGCATAGACGTCCGCACTAAATTTCGAGCTTCCGTGAAACTTAGCCAGTCTTGGGGATTTTGCGTTCTTCTGAATTTGGCATGCTTTTTTCGTTGCTTCTGCAACAGTGTTCTGATGTGTTTTGTGTACCATGATGGATCAGTCCCGTCTCTTATTAGCTTTAGATGGTATGAATCTATTGCTGTCGATACTGCATCTTTGAATTTGAGCCATATCTGGTCTACACTTACATAATTAGCTTGGGAGGAATGGAGACACTCTTAGGAAAGCATCAAGCGAATTTTTATCTGCTGTTTTAAATAGGTATATTTTGCGTTTATTTTTAGTGGTTTTGGTTGATATGGTTTTGAGCCATATATGGCAATTAACTTGTGCATCACCAATTTTAAGAAAAATGCACATCTTGTAGTTTACAATTACATATCACACGAAAATTTCTGGTTTTCATTGCAAGTATACATTCTTAATTACAGATATATTATAAAAGATTTCAAAAGATGGTTGAAGATAAAGCATTAAGTGATTAAATTTTTTGGAGAAAAATTAAAAAGTACTGTTTGAATATGCCCATTGTTTTGTAGGACAGATGTGGTCTCACATGAGCCTGAGTGATAAATGTCGCAGAAAGATGGAAGACAATTTTGATGGCGTCGAGCACGCTGTACAAATGGATTATATTTAGAGTTGTGGTCGTAACACTGCAGTATGAACCCGACAGAATTGATATGGAGCCAAGTTAAGGGATTTGTCGCGAGAAATAACAAGACATTACGCTGTCAAACGTACTGCAAACTAATGCGCGAAGCTTTGTGACACGTCACTGCCAAACGATGGCGAACTGCAGAACAGCACTTCACGAAAGAGGAGGAGGAAATGTGGACATTTTTCTGGCTTGGGGTTCTGTCTCTGATAGACTCGTTATCAACCTAGCTGCACTGAAGTGTGTTCAGCGGTGTCAGATGTGGAAGGTTCAGAATGGTTCAAATGGCTCTGAGCACTATGGGACTTAACTGCTGTGGTTATCAGTCCCCTAGAACTTAGAACTACTTAAACCTAACTAACCTAAGGACATCACACACATCCATGCCCGAGGCAGGATTCGAACCTGCGACCGAAGCAGTCGCACAGTTCCGGACTGCACGCCTAGAACCGCGAGACCACCGCGGCCGGCGATGTGGAAGGAGTTCAGAGATTACCAGATGACTGACTCTAATGCCTCCGGTGGCTTAAGTATTTTACCACAGTGCGCTTTTACGCCACACACAGCTCATGCAGAAAAATTACCCTCGTTAGTCACGAATTTTCATCACTCCTGCTTTTAATTAAAATACTATGTTCGCTAATATCGATGACATGTTACATTTTCCGTCCGGTCTCCTAAGGAGAAAACCACCCGAGTTTTACCATATATTATTTCCTTCTGTTCAAAAATTCACATCCAAAGCTGTATTGTCCTCTGCTCGTCTCTTTCTACGTCTGAACCGCCACTGCTCACACAAGTGCACGTTAGCTGGACCACTTGCCCGGCCAGCGCTGTCAAAGCCAAACGCGCCGGTAAAGCTGTTGCCCGTATTACAGCACAAAACGAACCCTCATTATCGTACTTGATTGCAGTTGTGACCGCTCGGCATCTGCTCCACCTGAAGCTAAATCCAAAGAGGTTCCAGCAAACGCGGAAGAGTACATAGTGTAATGTTTACATGAAGTTTATTGTGATGAACGGAGTATATTCCGATGCCCAGATTTGCAATACATTCAACGCACTTTTCCGCATATATCATGCCTTCCAAATTAAAATCTAAAACTGCTAGGGCACAACCACGTACCGTAAAACAAGACTCCCCACAGAGTGTCCTAGCGATGCCACACACTGGCTTTGACCTGTGCCGTAGTTTCACGGGACTCTCTCTATTCCCACTGCAGAGGCAGAACACAACACTGACGTTTGTTTCCCTCCCACATTGTTGCTTCAAAGGCAGGGTGTGCTGACACTATTCTGCAGCTGAGACTGACAGGGCAGTTTGTGATTTGGTGAAGTGTATCAATGTGCTGTGATGGAAACAAACTAAATAGTCCTTGTTACTACACGTATTTTACGCATACTGCGTTTTGGTTAGTGGTTTATCCGGCGTTTTCGTCGTCGGTCAAAGAAGATGGGCAGCGGTAGCAACAGGTGCGGTATTTTCTTATTCCTAGTGTGGACACATTTCGCACAGTACTGGTCCGTATTTCCTTCCACGAAATTCGTACAGCAAGAATCGTCATGTGCTGTTAAATGGGCATTCAGTCTGCGTCAGAAAACAATATCTTTACTATTCACTCTTTAGGTGTTTCTGATCATGTGATCTTCTGATGCAAACCTGTAAAGTGTTATATGGAATCCAGAATTCAAATGATGGTTCACTCATCAGTATGCAAATAAACAGACAGTAATAAATTTGTCATCGGGATGGAAATTTCATTTTTAGCTACGTCATGCAAACGAAGTTGCACGGAGAATTTTCCCGTCATTTACAATTAGCGGGAAGTCGGTGAATTCTCCCATGACGTCAGTTGTGTCGTGTTGTGGTTGGTTGGAAACAGCAGTCGCAGTAGACGCCAGGTTACATTCAGTTTCCGTGAAGCGTAAGTGGTGCATTTCGTAGCCCTTACTTACTAAATTGCACGCCACGAAACACTGAGTGACACGTTTTAGGGTAGATAGATATTGGAAAACGGAAACGTCCTTCGCAATTGTGCAGTCCAGACATGCAGTACGGAACATTGGACAGCGTCTCCAGTACTTGGAGCTGGAACAACGGATCTGCTCGCTTGGTCGGCTGTGTTCCTGTGAAGACAAACAAAGGAAATGGCGGAAGACCAGACTTTATGTGGGCCGTGAAGAATGGTTAAAAAAAAGAAACTTATCACACTGTTACCACGTGAGTTGACATTTGCACGTGACCGTTATAATTATTTATGCATCAAAAAACGTAATCATTTGCCATGGCTCCTACTGGATAGGAGGTCCTAAATTCCGTATTATGAAACAGCACCGTTTCAACGCAACTGTACATGGGAGATTTTTTAAAACACGACACTTTCTTTCGGATGTGTTATAATCAGACGTCATATAAGGACGTATCGGCTGCTAAAGCCTTCATTACATTCAGTTTACGGTGCGGGGGCTGATCTTCCAGCGGTTGATTGTGAGGCAGCGGTTTTAAGCGTTGAGTTACAGAGCAGAGGGTAGCTACGGAGGTGACTCGCGTCCTACCATCTCACCTTCACGTTTGCAAAGGTTCTGGGACTTCTTTATTACGTTAATTGCAGTTAGTTCTTAGATATTAGATATTGTGTACATACAGTAGTTCCCTTTCTCTGGAGGTGTGCGTCTCAGGTCTGGGTTGTCATTGTCAATAATTTACAAATCTACATATTAAGTGTGAAGCTTGCAAATGTGAATAAATATTCACACGTTGATCATCTGGCAAAGCAAATTACCGTTCAAAATAAAAAGCATAGAACTGAACGACACATTTGCCACAGAATAAAAAGGTAACGTAGTCTCAGCTATACATAAAATGTAGCCGTATGTGAAGTGTACAAAAGACAATTTACGGGCTAGTTTTTCTAGGCCACTTCTTTCCCAGACAAAAATCTCCCATTAAAGGCTCTCTTCAACCACCTATATTACGCTTTTCTTTATTTTATTACACAAAATGTTACAGATAGTGACGTGTTTTCGATATGCTAGCTGTGTTGAGGTTTCGAAAAGGCTTTACTTACTGGACACAAGGTAAGTGAGCTGATGGTTTACCTCACTTGTTAGAATGGCTGCCCCTCCCCTTTTTTTCTGACTATGGACCAACTCCACTCATCAGTTTTCAGATGTTTTAAAAATAAGTTTATTTTCTTGAGAAGCTTGAATGAGCAGGCTATTGGAATATGTGCTGGCTGGCTTAAGATTCTTCTTGCTTGTAAATCAGCAAGTGGTCTCACTTTTGGTGTTGATGAAGGCGTATTAGCAAAAGCAGTTGGCACAACTTTTTCAGTAAGTTTCGGAGCTAATTCTTGCCAACATTTTAATCTCTCCCTTATCCACAGCCCGGTCCACATAAATGCAAAACTTATGGCGTCAAAATAACGTCACGTTTGCAGAAACTCCTGTGAACTGTAGGTTGCTCTTAACACATCTCCAAGATCACACCACAGCGCTACGGAAGACGAAATACACTACTGGCCATTAAAATTGCTACACCAAGAAGAAATGCAGATGATAAACGGTTATTCATTGGACACATATATTATACTAGAACTGATATGTGCTTACATTTTCACGCAATTTGGGTGCATAGATTCGGAGAAATTAGTATCCAGAACAACCACCTCTGGCCGTAATAATGGCCTTGATACGCCTGGGCATTGCGTCAAACAGAGCTCGGATGGCGTGTACAGGTACAGCTGCCCATGCAGCTTCAACACGATACCACTTTTCATAAAGAGTAGTGAATGGCGTATTGTGACGAGCCAATTGCTCGGCCACCAGTGACCAGACCTTTTGAATTGGTGACAGATTTGGAGAACGTGTTGGCCAGTGCAGCAGTCGAACATTTTCTGTAAGCAGAAAGGCCCGTACAGGACCTGCAACATGCGGTAGTGCATTATCCTGCTGAAACGTAGGGTTTCACAGGGATCGAATGAAGGGTAGAGCCACGGGTCATAACACATCTGAAATGTAACGTCCACTGTTCAAAGTGCCGTCAGTGCGAACACGGGGTGACAGACGTGTAACCGATGGCGCACCATACCATCACGCCGGGTGATACGACAGTATGACGATGACGAATACACGCTTCCAATGTGCGTTCACCACAATGTCGCCAAACACGGATGCGACCATCATGATGCTGTAAACAGAACCTGGATTCATCCGAAAAAATGTTTTGCCATTCGTGCACCCAGGTTCGTCGTTGAGTACACCATCGCAGGCGCTCCTGTCTGTGATGCAGCATCAAGGGTAACCGCAGCCATTGTCTTCGAGCTGATAGTCCATGCTGCTGCAAACGTCGGTGAACTGTTCGTGCAGATGGTTGTTGTGTTGCAAACGTCCCCACCTGTTGACTCAGGGATCGAGACGTGGCTGCGCGATCCGTTACAGCCATGCGGATAATATGCCTGTCATCTTGACTGCTAGTGATACGAGGCCGTTGGGATCCAGCACGGCGTTCCATATTACCCTCCTGAACCCACCGATTCCATTTTCTGCTAACAGTCATTGGATCTCGACCAACGCGAGCAGCAATGTCGCGATACGATAAACCGCAATCGCGATAGGCTACAATCCAACCTTTATCAAAGTCGGAAACGTGATGGTACGCATTTCTCCTCCTTACACGAGGCATCAGAACAACGTTTCACCATGCAACGCCGGTCAACTGCTGTTTGTGTACGAGAAATCGGTTGGAAACTTTCCTCATGTCAGCACGTTATAGGTGTCGCCACCGGCACCAACCTTGTGTGAATGCTCTGAAAAGCTAATCGTTTGCATATTACAGCATCTTCCTGTCGGTTAAATTTCGCGTCTGTAGCACGTCATCTTCGTGGTGTAGCATGACCAGTAGTGTATTAATAATAATAGTAACCTCAGAGTTTTTCAGATGATCCAGTTATCTGTAATGTACTGTCTGCAACAAGCTGCATAAATATTCAGTCAGATCTTGATAAGAATTCAGAGCGGTGGAAAAACGGCAACTTGATTTAAATGTTCATAAATGTAAAACTGTGCCTCCAGAAAACTAAAAAATAATATTCTACGACTCTATCATGGAGTCACTGTTGGAATCGGCCGACACATAAAAAGTACCTGGTATGAGATGGAATGAAGACATATGCTTAGTTTTAGGTAAAGCAGGTGACACTTCAGTTTACTGGTGGAGAGCGGTCAGCCTACAAAGGACTTTGCTTACAAACCACTCGTACCACCGGTTCTAGAATATTGCTCAAGTGTGTGGGACCCGCACCAGATACGACCAACTAGGGATACTGAACGTATACAGAGAAGGGCAGCACGAATTGTCATGGGTTTGTTTGACCCGTAGGAGTGTAACGGAAGTACGCAAGTAACTGAACTTCCAGACTCAGACAGCCCCAAACTATCCCGAGAAAGTCTATTAACAAAGTTTCAAGAACCGCCTTTAGATGGTGATGCTAGGAATATACTTACAATCGTCTACGTACCGCTCACATAGGGATCGTGAGGATAAGATTAAAATAAGTACTAAGCGTACAAAGGCATTCAGTCATTCTTCCCGCGCTCAATACGTGAATGTAACAGGAAGAAACCCTAACAACTGGCATTGTGGGACGTACTCTCTGCCGCGGTCGTTCGCAGTGCATATAGATGTATATGTAGATGCGAATGTAGATGTTCAGCATCGTATTATCATAGCGTCTTCCGTAATTTCGGGCCATTCTCGTTGTCATTTTCTTTTCTTTTTTCATCGCAGTGCATCTTAATTTTCGTTTCATCACAGGCACAGGAATTCTGCTGTAGATTTCTTCTGCACTTTCTCGAGCCGGCCTATTCATCCACAGTTGTTCCTACTTGTACTTCGCTCGATTCCCAAGTTGAGCTCCCATTTTCTCTTTCAAAATTACCTAATGCTGTTTCTAAATTCAGATCGCAAGTACTGTGGATTCCTATAAAATTTTAATGATTCCAGTTTAAGTGGATTGCCTGTAGGTATTTGTTATGACTTGCCTAAGGCTTCTGTGCATGTACTGTATTTGCAACATCGAGCGTTTCCTTAACTGTACTTTCCAGTTCCAAATTTCCTGCTGTTTATTCGTTCCCAAGTGTCTCTATAATGTCCGTACTTGGCGTACATACGGGGTGGCGCACGAAATGTTACAATTTTGTTTTTGAATATAAACTTTGTCAATACCATCTGAAAGGAACATATACTAGAGCCGTCCATGGAGATTTGTTCCAACTGAGCACATGGTCAATATGTCCGCCATTGGGGAGCCAATTTTGTCCGTGATTGAAGCGAGCTGGAAACCTGAGTGAAATGATCCGCATGTCGAAATGCTCGTGTAAAAACTCCATTAGTCCAGACCTCAATCCATGTGACTCTTTTCTTTGGGGGTTCCTAAAGGAAAAAATTTCCCCGAAACGTCCACTTGATTTAATGGAGCTCAGAAAACTTATTTTTCAAGCTTGCAGTGAAATTACGGACGACATGTGCCGTAGGGTAATCACTAACTTCAGTATTCGTTTGAAGGAAGGTCGGAAACGAAATGGACATATTGAGTATGCGCTGAGTTAGAACAAATCTCCATGGACGGCTCTTCATTGTAGTATATGTTCCTTTCAGATTGTATTGACACTAAAGTTCATATTCAAAAACAAAATGGTAACACATTTCGTGCGCCACCCTGTATGTTGCCAGTGAACATGGGCATTTGTTTTAGTAGGTTAAAGAATTCCCTATGATCACCATCAGTCACATCCCCCATGCTCCTGTTCTAGCCACCTGGCAACCAGCCTTTCCCGCTCACTCTTTCCTGTTCTCCTTCTATCCCACTTAACCTGTTTCCTGCCTCTCCAAGTGCCGCGAGGTTTGAGGCGCAGTGTCACGGATTGCGCGGCCCCACCCGCCGAAGGTTCGAGTCCTCCCACGGACGTGGGTGTGTGTGTTGTTCTTTGCATAAATTAGTTTACATTAGTTTAAGTAGTGTTTAAGTCTAGCGACCGATGACCTTAGCTTCTTCAAATTGCGCAGTGTCGTCCTTGATTTTGATTGCTAAGTTCTGAACGTTTCTTCCATATCATCCATTTCTGAGCTCAGTGATTCTACTGTAGTCGTTAAGGTGCCATATTCGGCAACTAAATCTCAGTTCAGCTCCTCCTTTGACGCCAGCAAGTCTGCAGTCTGCCTTTAACTCTTCGCTGTGTGCTTATTCTTTTTATCAGCGTGGCCAAATTGGTCAGTCATGTTCTGCTCTGAGCTACATGCTCAGCTGCCCTCTGTTCACTTATCGTTGCTTCAGCCTCGCTCGCACTCACACTCAGTAAATTGTGCAGTCGACCCGAAACACTGCTAGCTGTGATGTAACAGGCTGTGCACATCTTTTAAATCTAAACATCTCCGCTGCACCTCTGAAGTCTGGCTCACTCATTTCTCTCGCATCGGAGGAACCTACTGTTTAATTTTGCACATTTTCGTGGCTAAAAATGGGGAGAATCCATCTCCCACACGTCTCTGTACCGTCGCAGTCTCTTTTTTGGGCATTCCGTCTACTGACTCCTAACCACCTTTTTTCTTTTCTCCTCGTACTGCTTTTGGAGCGACTACACGTAACTATTTTCAAATAACGCAAATGAAAATCTTATACAAAAAAAACACTGCCTGAAACAGTCACTTAAATAATATGCTAAATTTTTACCAAGTTCATCACACTGGCTAAACAAGAATATTCACAAGCAACCTAGTAGAATGAGAATGAGCTTCACACGCAATTCCCAGCGCAAAATCATCGTCACACGAGCATTAATTACATTTAACAAACTCCCCAATCAAAAGGATTACAACGAAAAGCTCCCAAAGTACCATAAACACACTTCACACAAAATTCAAAACAGACATCAAAGACGACACTGTTTCATAAAGCAAGCAACAACGCTGATCAACCACAATGAAGAAATTGAGAGATCTGTAGAAAATAAAATTTACGTGTTAGTACACCCTAACAATGTCACAGCATCGACATAAGATCCCTGGGGTGACCGAAATCGTGTGCAAAAGGGTCTCGCCATTATGAAGGCTACCTGTTGTCCGCAAAATTCAGATTTAATGGCAAAGTCGGTGTTCCGAATGAAACCTGTTCCTGACTTCAAATACCAACAGCCACCAGGCAAACAGAGGTTATTTTCGTTCTCGTTTCATTGAGCACGCACCAGACACACAAACTTAGATTGTGGCTGAAATTCGTTGACGTACTGGAAAAATAGCCGAGAAAACCACCTGTCAGGCTGTTGTATGATCTAAGGAATGAAATATCCTCGTACTGGATACACAAGACAACATATTACAATTTTATTGATTGATCGCTATTAAGGGAAGATAAGAACTGAATGATTTTAGGGAGCTTGACTAGGAAGCAGAGTGGCTCTATGAGGTGGTATGTAAAGAGCCACTCGACATTTATGTCTGAATTAAAATATTAAATGGTGCTTAAACTTCGACATATGGTACGTCTCTCTCGAATGCAGCCTCCAAATGTGGAACCCAATCTGCCAAATATGGGGTAGGATTTACTTGATGCAGACACTGACCATCCATACATTATATAGTTTTGAAGAATGCTTGCTTGTTCTGCTTTTAAGTACACTGGGACAGAGAGCAACTACTTTCGACAGTCAACTTCTGAGGACAAAGGCCCGTTGCAAGAATTCACTATAAATCCAATAATTAGACAGTACAATTACCGAATAAGAGCACCTCTACTCTGTACTTGACAAAGAATTTTATGTTCGGTGTTGGCCTCTAATATGAGACACACTAACATCTGTGGGGAATGAAGTGGTTCTAGCACTACACATTCCACCCTCCAAAGGGACTTCACAGTAGAAAATATTCTTTCCACAACAATATTTGTCTGGTACAGCAGGAGCAAAACTCACAAGCGTGTCTATATTTTTACATGAAGTACCTATACTTTTAAATGTATGGAATATATCACACAGTCTCTTAACTGTTTCCAAGTTAGCTTTTTCCAATTCCTCAAGTTTCTGGGATACAATGTTGTTCACGCATCCTATCTCGTCTGAAATGTTGCACATGAGTCTACTGCCTTAAGAAATATCAGAAAATTTAAAAGTTCAGCCCAAGAAACAGTATTTTTTTTTGGTGTTCTCCAATGAAATATCGAGGTTGAAGTGGAGAACTCTACTTTTCCAAACAAGTCACAAAAGTGTCGAAGTGTCTTAGAATTGGTAAAAGGCTCGTATTTTGACCGAGTGAAAGTACCTTCCTTTTCCAAGTTAATTAAAATGGTATTGATTATTTCTTGAAGCAAGCGGAAACCGTGGTTATTTCCTACTTTTGGATTGAATTTAAAAAAATTTTCAATGGGCATTGTGTGAAATGAAGCCAAAGAAGTGACTGTTGGTTTTCGAAAATTTGTTTCAGCAACGTGGGACACCTATTCTGAGATAGAAAACAAGATTTCAAAGGTTCAATAACTTTCGTAACTCCTGGCAACAATGACAACCATCTAGTTTTAATACTACCTAGAACTTTGCCGTATCCGGTATCAACGAAATCACAGAATGATTTCAGTTGGTCCACACGTTGAGGGTAAATGTGTCGTCCTCAGTGTAACTTGAAGTTAAAGTAGTACGTGAGCCCAGGCACCGATGATCTCAGCATTGATATCCCTGTAACGTTCTTTAACGAAAACTTGTCACACTCGTCCGTCGTTTCTGGGGTAGCAAATGATCGATACGAATCGCGAAGCTCGCTCGTACGTCACTGGCACTCAGCACGATGACGGAAGATGTTGTGTTCACACCTCTCCTCATCCCGTGACCAAAATGCAGCGTCTTTGTTCCATCTTTGCGTTCACCAAAAGCGGTACTGGAGAATCGGTTGACGAAATCCGGTTTCTGGGGCGCCAGGCGAAGGGTGTGTGTGTTGGCAGCTGTATAGCGCGGTTCGAGATAACGGACTGTGGCGTGGGTGGGACGCAGGCGGTCCGGCAGTGCCGACACAGACGTAGACGCCCTGCTGCAGCCGTTCCCTCGCCTGCCGCGCGAGCTGGCAACGCCGCCCCGTGACGTCAGCGCTGGGGGGGGGGGGGGGGGGCGGCAGCCGGCTGTCTGTGCGGCCCAGTTGTGACGCAGCAGCCTGGAGGGAAGCAGCGTGCGACGTTGTCCTGCCTACCCAGACAGAGCTTGTGTTATCTTGTGTTTCCACGGGAATACCACAGAAAGGTAAGGCAGGAATTTATGGGAGCGGCGGATGTTCTGCACGCTTTTGTGTGGTTTTTGTCGCGTAACTCACTTACTGCTCTTGTCTAATACTTTGTCTTACTTTAAAAAATTACGACCGCTACGAACAAAGGGGGTGGCTAACAGTGTGTTAAATTACCGTCTTGAGTGTTCAGTGATTTATTGGTCGTTACTTATGGCCTTGCTCCAGTCTATGAAAACTTGAGCGAGAATAACGTGGAACGAATGGAAAATAACGCCACATTCAGCCGGTTAGTGTTTCGATGTGCCAGTGTATATTTCCACGGAATTCACGTACAACAGGCATTTAAAATGAAAACCTCGCGTTCTTGATTATGTTCGTAGGACGCAAGTTTACGAAAACCATCAAACGCAGAACTTTTGGAGTAAGCGAGTTTTAGTGCGACAAGGCGTGTAGCGGCTTGCAGGCGTGGCAGAAATTTATTTTTTAATGTTTCGCGTAATGTGGCCGAATTCAGACATCTAAAATGTTGTCAAGATGTACTCATTCAGAGGTATAATCTTAAATTGCGGTTGTCACGCAGTAAGAGAAGTACCGCAGTTGGAAACATTGCGCGTCGCGAGGTAACGTGACTAAGGGCGCTGAAATACGCGGACGTTATTCAGCCAGTATTTCAGAATGACGGCAGTTACCGACTTCCAAGAAACTGCACGGAAGACTACGAGAACTGGAGAGATTTTTCCGCTACCTCCCGCCCCCCTCCCCCCCCCCCCCCCCCCCCGGCCACGTTGTCGCTGTTCATGGAGTCAACTTAGACATCAGACGTATCGTTGTAGTTTGTCAGTACCTAGCTATTCGCGACGCGGTTTGCACACAGTATCGCCGCACCTCGTAGGGTATCTGCAACAATTACGTCGTCGTACGGCCCACACTTCAGCAGACATGACGTGTCAAAAATTTAGACGCGCGATAAACGGGCTTTTCTTTAAAAAGGAGCGCAAATTAAGCAGACTGTGGTTACCCAGTATTTCAGAATGAGCACTTGCTTTCGAACACACGTTAAGAACAATTTCAAACCGTTTGTAAACTTTATCTCGCTTACATGCTTAACGTCAGATGGGGTCGACAGAAGCGTCCGATCCCACGCGTCGGCTTTGACACGTGACGTAAGGGTGTTGTCGTATGTGACGTCATCACGGCGCGGAGTTTGGTATGAGTGTGGCTGTCTCCAGTTCTGTTTTATCTTATTTTATTTACTTTTCTGATCTGTTCGTTCTATCCTGTGAGATTTAAAAAAAAACAAAAAACACTAATCAGCTACTGAAGCATCTTTATCTTCTATGGGTTGCAGGGGTTCCGACCCCTGGGGAGGTGGGGGGGGGGGATTTATGCATGGCTGTCTTCACTTACACGTTGTAGCTACGCAAGGCGTCCAAATTTGTTTATATTTAGTTTACCCCCCACCCAAAACACCCCATTTCCCGCGCTTGTCCCGTTAGTGTCATTAGGCTTCTTGTGGAAAGTGTGTGTGTTTGTTTTTGTTTCCGCCATATTTGTGACGTCATGGGTCAAAGCAGACGGGTGGGATCGGACGCTTCCGTATTTCCGTCAGATGTTACACACGTAAACTCGTCTGCAAAGTAATGAGACGTCGGAAGCTGTTTCGTGCGTGGGCGTTGCGGATCCTGAAATCCGTTCGCGAATCACAACTCGTGGCGTGACGCCGACACGCTTGTGGCGATGAGACGCAGCACTCGCGTTCATTTCCGTATTTTCACAATTTTCTGGAATTAAGGTTATGGTCAACGAGCAATCCGTAAATTTCCCCAACACCCTCATTACAAACAGGCGACCATTTGCGTAGTAGTTGGCGAATTCTTGAGAATTTATCGTAATGCTTGTGCTTCACGAAATAAACATTTCGTATTTTTTATCGCTCTGTCACGTCTCCTCGTTTGTCATTTGCTGATGAATTTTTTTTTTAGCACTCTACAACGCTGCATCGCTTTGTTGGGCTGTTCTCGTGCTACTATTTGTCTGATGAGAGAGCCCGGTGTGTCGACCAAGCAACGCGTCAGCGACCTGTGAGGCGCGCCGTGTTGTGTGCGGCCTGCGCTTCAGTCGTGTATTATGTGAGGGAGGAATGAATGTCGGTGATTCTGACGCCGTCACTTACCAGCTTCATTTGACGTTCAAATTACACTATTAAAGTGCAGTGTAGATTTCTGTGTGCAGTCACTAATGGCGGCAGAATCTAGATTTAATTTGTGCCATTTGCAGTGCAACAATTGCGAGAATCGAGGTAGATTTGTTGTTCCGTCAGAGGGCTGAATCACGTCAAAATTATAACATTTGTGGGGGGCATTTGCTAATTATGTTCGACAGAAACCTACAGTAAACATTATTTCGTTTAGCCAGATACTGTTACAGAAGAAAGCCCGTTATTGATGGTAAGTCACAGTTTCGGAATTGTCGGTGGGCACTGACGTCGCATTTGCAGACACTTCGGCATGACAAAGTACTGAAGACGACCTGTCTTGAAGAGTTCAAAAATGCCATGTGTCAGTTAAGACTGCACATCGTCGTAAAACGCAAATTTGAATACCAAAACCATGAAATTGACAATTTCCTTGGCAAACAGGTAGATCAACACGACGACTTTCCAGTGTGCTCCCCTTATCCAATGGCAACAAAGAACGCGTGACGTCACGGAAAAGTGACTGTCGTCACACGTGAGGGACAGGATGATTTGATAAAAGTTGCGCGAATTTTATGTATAATAAGTAACCCGGAATCGGTGCTCTAAATGCCCTTCACTTCTGTGACGTGGAACTGTGTGTGGTGGTTTTCGTATTTATACTCGCCTATCACAAAATATACAACGCAATTGATGCACACCGTATTAAACACCTGTTCAAAATGTCTCGTGTGTAGCGAGATTAGTTGTGCTGAATTGTCGGAAACTGACGTTGACGGATGAACAGTAGCTGCAGTCAAAACAGTTTCCTAAAAGGGCCGCCATTTAATTGCGAATGTGTGGAATCCCCGTTTTGAGTCACACATCGACTGCCCATAATAAAGTAGCCACATCACTCGTGACTGACGAGTGTGTACAATGTTTCTGGGTGGTTTCAATTCATTAGGTGTTCTGTCCACCAGTAAAATATGTGATAGCTGCATAAAATTTCACACTGTGGTGTCTCACATGATACTTGGGCTGGCAGTAAACGTGACTCAACGTGGAGACGGTGGCGAGGTGTCGCCCTGACACGTGGCTGAGGGTAGCCTGCGTGCAGCAGTAACCGTGCTCTACCACTGGCTGCTTGCAGTCTCAAGTTGAGCCACTCGCAGAGCTCCATCGTGGGCTGTGACTGCTGTATGGCAGCGAAACTTGGTATGCTAATGCGCCCTTGCGGAACCGATTTACACCGGAAAGAAATGTTCCCATATCTAATGCATTGGGGACGGAATGTGGACAGGAACGGACAAACAAGTGAGAAAGGCAGAATGTCGATATTGTTAACCGCCACTTGCAGAACTTGTTCAGTATGATCACCGGAGACTTCCGCGAGGTGTTTCACAGTGACAGATTCGCACCTGCTAACCAACATTGGAATTGATTTCCTCCGGCGCCAACTGGTTTCGCGTTAACGCATTAGCATGTCTACAGTGTTTCGCTCCCTTACCATACTCACAGACCACAGTGGACTTTGGACAGTAGCTGCATTTTACTTACGAGCACCCGGTACTTGAATGTCTCAGACGGAGAAAAAAAAAAATCGGTTCGCGAAAATTTCGCTGTCACCTTGGTGTTCCATTCAGTAGTTAATCAGTTAAAAAAATCTGCAGTTTTCTCAGACTTCCGTCGTGTGTTTCACTTTTCTCAAAGCATCAAGGCTCTGAAAGTACCCGTATTTCCAGTACAGGCGGCTGCCTAAACTGGAGCAGCTCGCAGCTGCTGATACCGGCCGTCGACATTGACCCGTGGCGTAATGGTGTGCTGCGTGACGTCACACACATTCACGGATACAACAGAACGCGTGGCTGCTATATTATTTTCTGTAAAGTGTTGTGGTGGAAAAGTGATCCGTTGCTTGGCCAGAGTTCTGGTACAAGTTGTCAGGTTACAGTATGGTTGTCACTCAGCGGAACCAAAGAAATGAAATGTTACAGTAACAATTTTTGTGTGGCACGTATTTCACGCATGTTAGCTTTCGAAGAGTGTTCTATGTCCGTTTTGGTGATGCACAGTTGGAATCGGCAGGTTCAGTGCTGGGCACCGCTTGTCCCTAGTGTGGGGGCAGGTTGCACACCTGTGCAACTTTGCGTGTGCGAGAGACGCACGCAGCCTCTGCAGTCTGTGCAGCCGGCCGGCCAGCCGCGCACGCCCCCGACACGTGAGCACGGCACCCCGCGGCAGCCCCCACTCTCCGGACGAGTACAGACCGCGCTCTCCCGTCCGCGGTTTTTTGTCTGTTTTTTGTACTGCGTCTCACGGTTAAGTTCCTGTGTTTCGCGCCCTTTCAAATTTTCGCAAGCCCATTGGCCGAGTGGTCTAAACAGAATCAAAATGGCTCTGAAGATCATCGTGCGTACATACCTGCGACGCGAGTTCTCGGTAACATCCATTATGGCCTCTACTTTGTGTAGTCAGTGATCGAGTGGCCTTCTGCTAATATTTCAAGTTCATTTGAGTCAGCCACAGTGCAATGAAACCCTATTTTAATCGGTAGATTTTCGAAAATAAATATTAAGAGAAACAGGGCTGTAGTAGAATTATAAACATTATGACTTAAATATAGGAGACAACCGCAATTACGACACACACGGTTTAATTACACAAACCCGTGACCAGTTTCAGATTTTCAAACATCCATTGTTAAGTGCTTTTGCAAGCTGATCAGTAATTGCGTTAACCGCCTACGGCCAATCCAGCGATGCGAAATTTCGTCGTTTAGGTAGCAACATACATCGATGGTTCCTGAAGGAATGAGTAGTCGAAACAACCACAACTGCAACATCTCGAGATAAGATGTACCCGCCACAGTTGTCTCACAGTATTAAAACGGCCCATTCAGCTTCGCCTGTCACTGCACAGGATACATTAACCCTCGGCGAATCGCGTTCATGCACCGAAATTTGGTGAGGATTTTCAGTACGGCACACTCTCACATTGCGGAGATAAACTTTTTCAGAAAAGTGTTAATTGCTTTGTCGCTGAATATCAGCGTGGGGGCGAAATGTCCATCCTCAATTGATGCCTCCAATGTGGCGCAAATCTGAAGGCGCCGGCCGTAACAGCCCGCTTTTAATTGTTGTAAGGGATCCAGACGGTACGGTTTGAAGTGTAACCGCCGACGCACTGTCTTCCACACACTTTGCTGCGGTGTTCAGAGTTCGTGGCTTTTGGCTGCTGTTGACTTGTGTGGACTGCGTACAAAAATCTCGTTCAACCCCCCACCCCTACCCCCTTACACGGTTTTTTGCAGCTGCCACATTTGGTCAAATACCTCGCATGTTCCAACACATGAAAAGTCTTGCCTTGTCGGCATTTTGGCAAGACGCTGAATTCGTAATGGCATGCAATCATATTCGTACACGTAATACTTCGGAAAAATTCGAATTCTGGAAACGAGTGAATCGTTGATGGTAGCCCTCTGTTCCGCCTTCTACCTGTCGTCTTTAGTTTCTGCACCAGTACGGAGCTGAGCAGCCCAACTCATGGTCTCGATCCCCTTGCTCATTTTACACAAGGCCAAGAAGTCTTTAAATTCTTAGTCAGTCTGGTTGACAACATTGCATTTAAGAATTATTTCAATAACGTACATAATATCTGTACACATAATGTGCATCCAAGACCACCTCCTAAATGTTAACCATCAAAGTACTTCTGTGCCCATACAATTAACCACTGCAGCGCCTAATATTTAATTCACAGAATCTGGTACTTTCTGAACACGCTTGGTTACACTTCACGTGCTGACTTCAATCCCAGTACATACACTGTGTACCTTAGTGTCGGGAATCTTTCCGTAAGCAACGAAAGATAATGTACGTAAATGATGAGTATGTGTCTACTTCTATTGCACCCATATTACTCCTCTGTGGTACACAAGTTAATTATGTACGTACATGTAACCGATGCAATTCCGCGTGTAACTGACGTATACAAAGACGCAGGTATCGTTAATACGTGAGTGTAAGTGTTTGAATTCTAAAATTGGATGTAGAAGTTCGTTATGTGGAGAGCCAAGTACGGAAAACCACTGCATCAATGGCTTTATTCGTCTTTCAAAATAATGCTGAGAAATTTATACACAAGTGCTTTCTAACGCGTAAATACCTAGTGTATGGTGAGCTGTCAGTGTTGCTGTTCATTAACTTGTAATTCACGCCCTACCTACCCTTAGTTCACTTACAGTATCACTGAACCGTCGTTCCTTTCCGTACGTAAAATTCCGATTACAAGTTACGAAATGCCACAGTAGGTGAAGTAACGTCCTCTATAAAGCACTGCAGGACTTTGGCTTGTCTCTGAGTTGCACAGCTGATACAATGAATTTTCGTTACCACTCACGAATAATTCCGTCTCTCGTTTATTTACGATTAAAATGCTTAATACTTGGGCAAATCTGCTGATAGCAAATATCGCTCTCCTTACTGTTTATCTAAATATGCCCCCGACCTTCATGCCTTCTTTCTTCTGTCGTGTAAATTTTGCCAACTCCAAGGAAACAGGACGGCCGGCAAGTCAGGGATTTCAGTCCCCTTATCTGTCAGTTTCAAACAGCTGTTTGTCTTTCTTTTTCTCTTACAGAAATTAGTATTGCGTATTTCTTTATACTTACCGCGTGTACAAATTATTTCCTCTTTTTTACTTATTTACATAAAAATATGCGAATAATCGTTACCACCTAGATGGACGTAAAACATGAAAATTATATCTGTGGACGGTTAGTCTCTATATTGGGTAAAAGAGAATTAGTACCATCTTTGTAGCCTCTTTCATGTGGGTGCTTTAAAAATATATTCATTACGTGATGAACGGTGCAGTTTTTTATAAACTCACGCAAAGATTTATTAACGTGACTTTTCTCGACCGAAATATTTCAGACAGGACTAAAGAAAACAACGATGGCGTCAACTCTTGACAGTTTTTGTGTGGTGATCCACAGTGAGGACCATACTGTAGTTAGTTTCTTACTGTGCTTAGTTTGAAGCGTCAGAAATTAAACTTGGTATTTGAACCTAAAGTCAGTGCAGCTTGCGGGGATGACGTCATACAGCGATATTCTGCGCGGTTATATTGTAAGAATTCGTACCTGTAACTACGAGATTTAGAGGGATTTTTTCCTTGCTCTTGGTTCAATACAAAGCCACAAAATGTGGCACCAGTGCTCCGGTAGTATAAAACCGAATACGGCGACCGGTCAGTATCTTCTGCATCAACGAATCAGAGCGCAGACAACAGCCACTTACTGGGAACTGTTGAAAGTGACCAGCCCTAATATATAAGGGTTACTGCAAAAAACAGCCGCCACAGAATAAGTTCTGGCCATCGTACTCGGCGCAGCACAAGGGAACAGACAGGAAAAATTTAGGTTCCTCTTCCGCCCACGAATGGCGCGTGGGTGGGGTGACCCTCCGTAAGGCGTCTTTATTGGCCGCAGTTTCTCGATTGTTCTCGTCGTCGTCATTTCGCTGCAAGCCTGGAAGCTTCGAGGAGACGCGCTGGCACGGCAGAACAGCGGTTTGTGGGCAGGAAGCGGGCGTCCGCGCAGTGCAGATAACTGCGGGTCGCCAGTCCAGGGTTAGTGGGTGACGTCACGCGGCGAGGCTGGTGGAGACCGGCTGCTGCGAGCACACTGGTGTGGGTGGGGGGCGACGGCGGCAGCAGCAACACTGACGTCACGGCGCAGCGAAGAACGGCTTCGGTGAACAAAGTACCCACCACCACATTCCGCAAAGTCGTCTCAGGTTTGAATCTGTAGGTGGTTACTTAGTTTTACTGCATGCCCCATCACGATATTATATTTGTGGTGCTTTAGCTTTAGATTTGATTGATACACGAGAAGTGTGTTAGAAAAGAGCACCATAACGTATTACGGTTATGCACATGAGGATATACAGGTACATTCATGACGGTGCATTTTGTATGCTTCATATCGTTTGAAAGCGATGTTTCACGCTGAGCCGGAAAACATTGGCGCGTAAAAAATGTGTACGCCACAGGAAGTTTTCAGGCAGAAGAACGTTTCCTTCAGCTTGGCCGATCTGCTCGGCGGTGGAGATGACCTGAAGTTACGGGGGCGGCGCAAACACCCAGACCCCGAGAGAAGGAAATTAGTGACTCGGCCGGGAATCGAATCTGGGACGCTAACCACGGACTGGCGACACTGCTGCACGGACCGTGAACATGAGTCGGTCTGGGATACGCTGTGTGGGCCTCACCACCTCCTTCCCTGTTAGAAGTAGTCAGTGTTTCGAAATTCTTCCGTTCATTACCGCCTTAACAACGTCGCGTTTTGTCTCTTGGGGGGGGGGGGGGGGGATGTGAAGATGTTCTACAAAACAAAAATCTACTCGCATTTTGACCTAGAACATGCGAATTTCTTCTCAGATGGGTCTCTGGTAAGAGCCGTGCTGTCCGTTCAACGGAAACAACGATTGTGTTTTGCGGCATGGAATATCCGCTAGCAAAATTCGGGGTCACGTTATTCTGTTTACACTTGTTAATAAATGAAATGGCCATGCTAGTACTCCGAATTATGTAGGAAAATTATATTACAAATCGCCTACTTTCAAACAGAAATTCATAGCTCAGATCCTCAATAACAGAATTGCGGAATTGTATACAAAGAAAGGTTGGTTAAACAAGAAAGCTTATTAGGTGTATCTTGAAATATCGATGCACTATTCGAAGTCTTAAAATTATCGAATAGATGATTTTTGGGCACTGGCCAATGATTCCATTGGTAAACAGAAAGAAGAAATCGCTGCAAGGCAGGCGAAAAAACTGTCAAATTTGTCTAAGGGTGTTACCAGAGAACCAACAAGGATGTTCCAATAATACAGGTTTCACACCCACGTTCTGTGAACGTGGTTTCAACAGCTAAGGCCCAGTTACTGTCCAAAGCGCTGAAATTCAATATCGCACCTGCGATTAAAGAACCACACGTGGTAGACAATTTCATAGCAGGCCTTAAATTAGGTTTGGAGTGTATCAAAACGCCAAAGAATGTTCAAACGCGGTTAGGCTAAGAATTCTGTGAAATCTTAGAAAATGAATTGTCTGTCGCTCAATCAAAGCATTACGTTATAGACAGGTGAAAAGTATTAATCGTAAACTGGAGAATAATGGCGCCCATACTAACGAGTCAATTCAAAGTTCACAAAAACTTCCATCCGATACGTCCTATCGTAGACAGTACAAATAGTACGTACCATAAGCTGGCTATCTGTTTACATTACAAAATTAAGGACAACTTCGTTTTCGGGAAAAATTACTCCTTCAAAAACTGTGAAATTGGTAAATAAACTTAATAATGCCCCTCCCCCCATGAACCATGGACCTTGCCGTTGGTGGGGAGGCTTGCGTGCCTCAGCGATACAGATAGCCGTAGCTGCAACCACAACGGAGGGGTATCTGTTGAGAGGCCACACAAACGTGTGCTTCCTGAAGAGGGGCAGCAGCCTTTTCAGTAGTTGCAAGGGCAACAGTCTGGATGATTGACTGATCTGGCCTTGTAACAATAACCAAAACGGCCTTGCTGTGCTGGTACTGCGAACGGCTGAAAGCAAGGGGAAACTACGGCCGTAATTTTTCCCGAGGGCATGCAGCTTTACTGTATGATTAAATGATGATGGCGTCCTCTTGGGTAAAATATTCCGGAAGTAAAATAGTCCTCCATTCGGATCTCCGGGCGGGGACTACTCAAGAGGATGTCGTTATCAGGAGAAAGAAAACTGGCGTTCTACGAATCGGAGCGTGGAATGTCAGATCCCTTAATCGGGCAGGTAGGTTAGAAAATTTAAAAAGAGAAATGGATAGATTAAAGTTAGATGTAGTGGGAATTAGTGAAGTTCGGTGGCAGGAGGAACAAGACTTCTGGTCAGGCGAATACAGGGATATAAATACAAAATCAAATAGGGGTAATGCAGGAGTAGGTTTAATAATGAATAGGAAAATAGGAATGCGGGTAAGCTACTACAAACAGCATAGTGAACGCATAATTGTGGCCAAGATCGATACGAAGCCCACACCTACTACAGTAGTAAAAGTTTATATGCCAACTAGCTCTGCAGATGACAAAGAAATTGAAGAAATGTATGATGAAATAAAAGAAATTATTCAGATAATGAAGGGAGACGAAAATTTAATAGTCATGGGTGACTGGAATTCGAGTGTAGGAAAAGGGAGAGAAGGAAACGTAGTAGGTGAATATAGATTGGGGCTAAGAAATGAAAGAGGAAGCCGCCTGGTTGAATTTTGCACAGAGCACAACTTAATCATAGCCAACACTTGGTTTAAGAATCATGATAGAAGGTTGTATACATGGAAGAACCCTGGAGATACTAAAAGGTATCAGATAGATTATATAATGGTAAGACAGAGATTTAGGAACCAGGTTTTAAATTGTAAGACATTTCCAGGGGCAGATGTGGACTCTGACCACAATCTATTGGTTATGAGCTGTAGATTAAAACTCAAGAAACTGCAAAAAGGTGGGAATTTAAGGAGATGGGACCTGGATAAACTGAAAGAACCAGAGGTTGTACAGAGTTTGAGGGAGAGCATAAGGGAACAATTGACAGGAATGGGGGAAAGAAATACAGTAGAAGAAGAATGGGTAGCTTTGAGGGATGAAGTAGTGAAGGCAGCAGAGGATCAAGTAGGTAAAAAGACGAGGGCTAGTAGAAACCCTTGGGTAACAGATGAAATATTGAATTTAATTGATGAAAGGAGAAAATATAAAAATGCAGTAAATGAAGCAGGCAAAAAGGAATACAAACGTCTCAAAAATAAGATCGACAGGAAGTGCAAAATGGCTAAGCAGGGATGGCTAGAGGACAAACGTAAGGATGTAGAGGCCTGTCTCACTAGGGGTAAGATAGATACTGCCTACAGGAAAATTAAAGAGACCTTTAGAGATAAGAGAACCACTTGTATGAACAGCAAGAGCTCAGATGGAAACCCAGCTCTAAGCAAAGAAGGGAAAGCAGGAAGGTGGAAGGAGTATATAGAGGGTCTATACAAGGGTGATGTACTGGAGGACAATATTATGGAAATGGAAGAGGATGTAGATCAAGATGAAATGGGAGATATGATACTGCGTGAAGAGTTTGACAGAGCACTGAAAGACCTGAGTCGAGACAAGGCCCCGGGAGTAGACAACATTCCATTAGAACTACTGACGGCCTTGGGAGAGCCAGTCCTGACTAAATTCTCCCATCTGGTGAGCAAGATGTGTGAAACAGGCGAAATACCCTCAGACTTCAAGAATAATATAATAATTCCAATCCCAAAGAAAGCAGGTGCTGACAGATGTGAAAATTACCGAACAATCAGTTTAATAAGCCACAGCTGCAAAATACTAACACGAATTCTTTACAGACGAATGGAAAAACTAGTAGAAGCCGACCTCGGGGAAGATCAGTGTGGATTCCGTAGAAATACTGGAACACGTGAGGCAATACTGACCTTACGAATTATCTTAGAAGAAAGATTAAGGAAAGGCAAACCTACGTTCCTAGCATTTGTAGACTTAGAGAAAGCTTTTGACAATGTTGACTGGAATACTCTCTTTCAAATTCTAAAGGTGGCAGGGGTAAAATACAGGGAGCGAAAGGCTATTTACAATTTGTACAGAAACCAGGTGGCAGTTATAAGAGTTGAGGGACATGAAAGGGAAGCAGTGGTTGGGAAGGGAGTAAGACAGGGTTGTAGCCTATCTCCAACGTAATTCGATCTGTATATTGAGCAAGCAGTAAAGGAAACAAAAGAAAAATTCGGAGTAGGTATTATAATCCATGGAGAAGAAATAAAAACTTTGAGGTTCGCCGATGACATTGTAATTCTGTCAGAGACAGCAAAGGACTTGGAAGAGCAGTTGAATGGAATGGACAGTGTCTTGAAAGGAGGATATAAGATGAACATCAACAAAAGCAAAACGAGGATAATGGAATGTAGTCGAATTAAGTCGGGTGATGTTGAGGGTATTAGATTAGGAAATGAGACACTTAAAGCAGTAAAGGAGTTTTGCTATTTGGGGAGCAAAATAACTGATGATGGTCGAAGTAGAGAGTATATAAAATGTAGACTGGCAATGGCAAGGAAAGCGTTTCTGAAGAAGAGGAATTTGTTAACATCGAGTATAGATTTAAGTGTCAGGAAGTCATTTCTGAAAGTATTTGTATGGAGTGTAGCCATGTATGGAAGTGAAACATGGATGGTAAATAGTTTGGACAAGAAGAGAATAGAAGCTTTCGAAATGTGGTGCTACAGAAGAATGCTGAAGATTAGATGGGTAGATCACATAACTAATGAGGAAGTATTGAATAGGATTGGGGAGAAGAGAAGTTTGTGGCACAACTTGACCAGAAGGGATCGGTTGGTAGGACATGGTCTGAGGCATCAAGGGATCACCAATTTAGTATTGGAAGGCAGCGCGGAGGGTAAAAATCGTAGGGGGAGACCAAGAGATGAATACAGTAAGCAGATTCGGAAGGATGTAGGTTCCAGTAGGTACTGGGAGATGAAGAAGCTTGCACAGGTCATAGTAGCATGGAGAGCTGCATCAAACCAGTCTCAGGACTGAAGACCACAACAACAACAACAACAACAACAACAATGTAATCTGCCATGCCACATCAAAGCTGGCTCCCTTTCATTTTTCCAGCCTCTCTACAAACGTACTTGTAGATCGGACTTTAAATATTCCGGAACGGAACTTACGCTTCCATAAGAAATTCCCAGATATTGAAATTGATGAGCTCATGAATCTCCTGCGCATTGTTTTGAAATAATCATCATTGTTTTAATGACAAAATTTACTCACAACCGTACGGGTTAGCAATGGGTAATCCTCTAGCAGGGATTCTTTCCGATATATTTATGAATGTGATAGAATCTCAATTTTTTTTAGTAATTTAGGGATCGCGGAGAAAATAAAGTTTATGCAAGATACGTGGATGATATTCTCATGCTAATCGACTCGTCCCAAGAAGACATTGATCAGATACTGGTAGTGTTTAACGATCTCCACGAGAAAATTATTTTTACTCTTGAAAACAAGTCACCCAGTAGGACGTTAAACTACTTATATCTTACGTTATCTATGGTAGATGATCAGATTGAATATGACATCTTCATCTCCACGAAGCATAAATTTTCTGAGAATGTCATACCTGCCGATTCTGCACACCCGCTGGCGCATAAAATGGCACTTTTTCACTCTAGTATACATAGAGCGGTATCCATTTCCCTATCCGCAGAAGCCTTGGAACACGAACTGGCAACCCTGGAAACAACAGCGCGAAATAACGGTTACGAGCTTGAAATTAAGAGACGGCTCTGAGACAGGAAAGTAAATAATTATAAAAGTAAAAGTTCCATGTTAGGTTATCGTGCTGGAAGTTAGTGCATTCATAGGTAAAGTTTCATTTTAAATAGGGCGTCTTCTAAAGAACCAGGGGTTCGAGACAATTTTGCCTACTAATAGTAGGATGCAGAAGAACCTGATCCACACTTTAAAAAAGCCTAAATTGTCGTTATCTGGAGTTTACAAGACTCCATGTGGCAATTGTCCGAAATTTTACATCGGCCAAACAGGAAGAGCCTTACTAACGAGATACAAGGAGCCTATCCCTACTAATGTTGCAAATGGCACGCGTGGTTCGACATTCGCTGAACACTTGGTGCAAACGGCTCACACACTCAACCCTCTGAATAATACTCAGCTCTTGCATTGCGAAGTGCTCATACTACATGACAAAAAATAACCTTGTTAACAACCATCTGCAACTGCGAAGCAAAAACTGGTTTGAAGCAAGGTGTTCAACCGTTATTCCATCCGCCATAATCGTAGGGAGTAATAAACATGTTTTAGCACTCCCGCTTTGCCGAATAGCTGGGATCATCCGGTATTTCAAACCCGTAGTTATCCACCATGCGGTCAAGTTCGACGTTTAGCTCAAATATGCTAGGTTGGCTTAAAATAGTAAACGCATTGGTCCCTTCACTTTTGACGTCCAACAAATTATTACAAATGTTATTAAGACAGTCGCTATATCTGTGCTCCTTACAGGACAACGTGTACGTCAATTTCGTTAGCCGCACGCGGTTGTTCGTAAAATTTTAAGTTTAGGAGTACACGTTGGTACGAGTGTCAACACACACTGTCGCGCATGCGCTCTCGTGGCTGTGGACAGTACCAGCACAACGTCCGTTGCTGCCGTACAGCGGTCGCGGGTAAGTTATTACAACGTCGCGACGTATTTCTGTATTATAGTTTTTAGTTTCTGACGTTGCCCATTATGGACAAATCGTAGTTCCTTTTATTCTGAAGTAGGTTGGGTTATCCCAACTGAAACCTAGGTAAACATTGCAACTGGGGCTGTTGTTAATTACAAATTAATATTTATATAGTTGCTGACAGGGCCGCGAAATGTTGAAAATGTTGCAATAACCTCATCTGCTCTTCATTACTGCTCATACATAAGCAGCTTATTTTCTGGAGTTGGGCTTTAAGAGCGTCGTTGGTGGCTGCTCCACACGCCGTGCAGGGCGGCGTGAGGCGCACACAGGTTGTCCCTACAGCTGAAAGCAGCGTCGTGCCGTATTCGCGGTGCGCACTAAACGCTGCCGACACAGACTGCCGCATATCGGCGGCCATATATTTCTGCACGACATGCAGCCCGTCTTGTTCTCTGGAGTGCGTTAGCTTTTTTCACAAAAACATAACTGGTTTTGGTAGTTATATGCGGACATCAGTTTGAAGAGGTACGGACACAGACAAATTTCGAGATTACCGCTATCGGCTGTGTTTTACGTATAAGGACGACGTCGTTTTGAGATCTCGTGATACCAGAAGACAGGAATGTGCTGCAGGAAGGTCTCGTGCCGACGTCACTCGCTATTGCAGTTCGCTGCTGAGCTCGGAATAGAAATGAAAGAAAACTACAGGTTCCCTTAGAAACGTCCTTCCGTTCAAGAAATATAACTACGTCTTTGCAAAACAAAACGGAAGCTAAACCTACCGCTGATGAAGAAGAGAGCATACTTTTAAAGTGGGCCAAGCCATAGATCCAGTCTCGTATTTACGCCGTGACAACAGTATTGTGGGAAATTGTAACCCAGTAGTCTCCGTCAATGCACGATAATTCGAATTGCATATTCCAGTGTACTCAACGAGATTCTAAATCGAAATACAGTGATACGTAGTTCTGAAATGAATTCAACCCCATGTTTGCAGTGTACGTGTTAATCCCATCTCCGGATCACACTTCAGTGCCCTTGAGAGATGCAGACACTCTCTTCTCACGATTACAGCTGTGGTAAACATTACCGAATGGTTTCGCGTTTTACGAACCCGGATTGACGTGAGCTGTGGAAGTTTGTGCGGCATTCGGGTTACAGTTCCGCTCCGGCACAAATTTTCGTGTTTCGCAAACAGCGGCGGCCAGTCCGGATTCGCGAAATTCGAATTCAGTACCCGATAAATGTAAAACTGTTTCCCATCCACACGAACCTACCGTTATATATAGGGATATGTTTGACACGCCCTAACAACTTGTGTATCGGAAAACAATGAGAATAAATGGCGCTTTCGTAAGTTTTTCATTACTGTGTCAGATGTTACGCTTGCACATGTTCTGTATAAAGGAGATAACTTCAAATGAATCGTTGCCACTGCCGGGTTGCTTATACTATTGTAAAACTTGCTGACACTTTAGTTTAGTGAAGCACGATGGATGAAGCTTGCGTATCTAGTAGACATGTTGAAATTTGTCGTAAGGCGTGGGCGGATACCTCAGCTGGCAAGAGGAAGCTTCCACGTTAGCAACCTCATGTGGGGCGTAAACGTCTCAACAGCCAGAATACGCGGGTGTGGTTGACGCTTTGCTGATAGGCGCGGAGGCAAATACTCTGCCTGCGAGGCTGAAACACTGAGGAGACACACAGCCACTGCGAGAGAGAGAGAGAGAGAGAGAGAGAGAGAGAGAGAGAGAGCGGTCTGCCACCGGGGAGCGGCCGCCCGCCGCAGCCAGCCCAGGCCCCACAGAGGCCGGGACTTCCCCGGGCAGCTGGCGCAGTGCGGCCACACCCGCGGAAAAAAAGTATCTGTTGCTGTGGGAGAGAGGAGTGTGCGGCAGCGAGGCTGACGCGGCGACGTAAAGTGGCCGGAAGTAGCTGTTATTTTTATTTTTGGATCGCTCTCCAGCTCAGGACTCATTTTGTACTGCTAGATGAAGAATGTCGTATCAGAATCAGTTCATCGACGAAGCATGTTCGTCATAAGCGATAGTGAAATTTAGATATAGCTCTGTCATTGCTTAAAAGAGCTATTTTTGTTTCAATTAAATCTTAAGGTAGCTTTAGTAGCTTGCTAACTGTTGACTTTGCTTTAAAGTGACTTCACATTTTTTCAGTAATTACAAAAATGGTTCAAATGGCTCTGAGCGCTATGTGACTTACCTTCTGAGGTCCCCTAGAACTTAGAACTACTTAAACCTAACTAACCTAAGGACATCACACACATCCATGCCCGGGGCAGGATTCGAACTTGCGCGGTTCCAGACTGTAGCGCCTAGAACCCTTCGGCCACTCCGGCTGGCTTCAGTAATTACAGTTTTTAGGTAATTACAGTAATTACGTAACCCAAAACCCCAAGGACGGTAGCCATTATGCTGCACATTACTTTCTATCCATCTGGTCATTTTACACTTTGCCCTTAATTCCTTCACGTCCATTATATCGAAAATAAACGATGCACATTCATTGTCTCAAGATACTAACACCTGCTTAGCTACTCTTTCCATCGTAAATATTTTCCTAGACTCGGTGAAGGATGTATTGGCTTCAGTAACCATCGCCCCTACGTTGAAATCGTGATCATGAATCCCTGTGTCTATAGTCTAATCAATTCCCATTCTGTGTGGGTTCTCGAATTAGCGGTTCGAAACAGTTGTCGGAAAATGCGCAGTGGCGTTCTCTCCTGTGTGATTCCAGTTGCTTTTCTATCACATGGTCGCATCTTTCGATATCCGCCATTCTGATATTCCTCCGATGGTTAAAGCGGAACTAGGACTAACACCGTCAGTGAAACAGTTTTCGGAGAAGACGTTGGGGCCTCTCTCTGTAATCGCCGTTTTTATGCCTTTGTGCTAGAATGTAATAACTCAGATTCCAAACAAAGTAGGTGCTGACAGGCGTGAATATTACCAAAATAGTATCAGTTTAATAAGTCATGGTGGCAAAATACTGATACGTAATATCTACAGAAGCTTGGAAAAACTGGACGTCGTTGACCTCGGAAAAGATGAGTTTGTGCTGCAGAAAATTGTAGGGACGTGACAGTAGTGACCCTATGACTCCTCTTAGAAGATAAAATTAAACAAAGACAAACCTGTCTTTATAACGTTTTTAGACTTAAGAACACTTTGGCAATGACTGGAATATTCTTTGTGAAGGCAATTTCCCTATATCGCGCCCACGGGAATGAAATATTTAGAACGTGCCTCATGTCTCTTAAACTGCTACAGACATGGAAACTAAGTATTGGCGAATGATGGCACACAAGGAGGAGATTACTTTACCTTTACCGGTTTGTAAACACATCGAACTTTCTTATCTGTGGCGATTTATCTGAAGTTGTGCTTTCTATTTTAGTTTATAGATTCCAACGACTGTAAATCTGTAAGAGTTATCGCAGCTAGCGAAACAAGACTTTCCTAGTATGAAAATAAACAGGAAATTTCTTCTCTTATGCTAAAAAAAGTGCGCGTCGTTTACGATGGCGGCCGAGTTTAGGTTCGATCTGCGCATCTGACGTCATAAAACAGCCAGCCAATGAACAGAGAACGACGTTGCCAGAGCTAGACTGCAGTTCAGAGCACGGACGAGTATCTTCAGTTTTAGAAACGTTCAGTCATAAATAAAGTAATTGAACAGAAGCAATGTCTTGATAGCAGACTGTGTTTTATAGAAAGTTTGCAAAAAGCATTCTTTATACCAATTGCTTCATATTCTATTAATTAAACCAAGCAGTAAGCCTCCTAATTCAGGCAATAGCAAGGAAATTCTCACTAACCGCTTTTTCACAATAAAGAACAGCAGTAATTGTTTATTTCCTATTGTTCAAAATGGTTCAAATGGCTCTTAGCACTATGGGTCTTAACTTCTGAGGTTGTCAGTCCCCTAGAACTTAGAACTATTTAAACCTAACTAACTTAAGGACATCACACACATCCATGCCTGAGGCATGATTCGAACCTGCGACCGTAGTGGTCGCGCGGTTCCAGGCTGTAGCGCCTATAACCGCTCGGCAACCAGGGCCGGCGATTTCCTATTGTAATTCGACGAAACGTGAATAATTCATAGTCATACCAACAGTGTTTGTCTGTATTTTGCGTGATACTTTAAAGTCCTCCAGGAATTATGTTGAATGACGAGCTGTGTTAGCGTAATGGTGAAGGTGCTTGGCTGCTAAGCAACAGGTTCTGAGTTCAAACCTTGTGCGGTGTTTAATGTTTTCCTTATTTAAAAACAATATCGAAGTGTCTTCATGAATTTCATTCGTTTGAATGTAATTATCTGAAATTTATAGTGGCAACTAAAATCGACCATATGGAAAGTATACGCTATGGACTTTTACCTCTGCAAACTCTTCAAAATTTCGTGCAATGGTTTACTACACTTAATGCTGCACAATAACTGCGTTGAACATCGAAGCAAAATTAAGTCATTTATGGGGGGAAAGTATCAGTGAATATGTGTTAAAATCAAATTTTTGGGCCAGATAGTTTATGTGAAATCGAATAAGTGTGCCAAAGCAGTCGGAACACCATGTGTCTGCACACCCCCCTGCGGGTCCGGGGTAAGAATAGGCCCGAGGTATTCCTGCCTGTCGTAAGAGGCGACTAAAAGGAGTTTCAACCGTTTCGGCCTTCTATGTGATGGTCCCCCTTGGGGTTAGACCTTCATTTTTCAAAATTCTACAGAAGTACGAGCCTTTTGGGGAAGGACACCTTACATGGTGTACCACTGGTCCTAAGTGCACTAAGACCTTGGCACTCAGCATTTCACCGGCGTTGTAACCATACCCACTATTCCTCAAATTGGGCCTAAACGCCTGATGGGTTGTTCAAGTTACGCCCATAGTGCATCTCCATCTGCACCAGCGATCATGATGGACTTTCCATGGCACCAGAAATCCAGCACGGTAGCCAGCCCGTTGTGGTGGGGTCGTCATGTACCCTCTAGGTTGTAGCCCCCTGACAACACAGGGATCGTACTGCCGATACCTGAGCTGCACCCTCCCCACGTTGGCCAAGGAGTAGATGCCCGTCTCCTTGGGGCATCAGGACTCCCGGCAATGGTCATCCTGCCAGGTGGCCCTTGCTGCGGCTGGGTGGCTCCCGTGGGGAGAGCCCCTGGTCGGAGTGGGTGGTATCGTGGCGGACGTTTCGCAGATGAAACGTCAACACGTATCAGGTCGCTCTGCGGCCGAGTCTTTCAAAAGAAAAGGTACCGTTTCTAGTTCTGGTTCTCCTGCCCTTTCCCCCTTGGCCACTCCATGGGAGGAGGGACAGGCCCGCCAGCTTGGGGCGAAGTACTTCCCCCGCTATTTGGTCTGTTCTCGAACCGATGGGGGGACGTTCGCCACCTCCAAGCCCATGTTCTTTGTTCAGCACATTGAGGACGTCTTCGGGGAAATCGAGGCTCTCAGCAAGATGCGATCAGGGTCCGTTCTTATCAAGACCACCTCCGCCACACAGTCGGCGGCGCTCCAGGCGTGCGACCGCCTAGGGGACATCCCAGTATCCATTGTCCCACATCTGGCACTAAATAGGACGCAGGGGGTTATATTTCATCGTGACCTCCTGCTACAATCTGATGAGGAGCTCAGGGCCAACCTGGAGCGCCGCGGCGTCCATTTCGTCCGGCGAGTCCAGCGCGACCCCAAAGACCGTCGCATCGACACCGGGGCCTTTATGCTCGCCTTCGAGGGGGACGTTCTTCCAGAGAAGGTAAAGGTGATGTGCTACCGGTGCGACGTGCGACCTTACGTCCCGCCTCCTATGCGCTGTTTTAGGTGTCTGCGCTTTGGGCACATGTCGTCACGGTGTGAGGCTGAGCCCCTTTGTGGCGATTGTGGACGTCCTCTTCGTGAGGAACATACATGCACCCCACCATCTCGGTGCATTAATTGTCCTGGCGTCCACTCACCTAGATCCTCAGAATGCCCCGCCTATCAGAAGGAGAAGAAGATACAAGAAATCAAAACTTTGGATCGGCTCTCTTACTCTGAGGCCAGGAAGAAATATGACCGCCTTCACCCCGTGCCATTGACCACCTCGTTTGCCTCAGTTGTGTCCACTCCTTCTGCGGTATCCTCACCCCTATCCTGTCCCCCCTCAGCCTCCTCCGCCCATCAGGGGGCTCTGCCTCCGCCGCCCAAATCCCTCCCTTCCAAATCCTCCTCCCCCGCAGCCCCCACCCCCTCTGCCCCAGGGGCCACCCTTCCTCCTCCTCCCCCCTCGCCACCTGAGAAGCGATCCTCTTCTCAGGCGTCCCTTGGGGAAACGTTCCGGACCCCAGCTTCAGAGGTCCGGCGTTCCAAAACAGAGCCCGCACGTGAGGACCTTCTTTGGGTCCAGCCCACCATCCCTGTGCCTCCTCGGCCTTCCAAGAAGGCCTCCAAGAAGAAGTCTCTATCCCCCTCTCCACCCCGGCGCGTTTCGTCTGACGCTTCATCCGTGAGTCGCTGCTCCCGGCCGTCCTCAGTTTCGCCGGGACGCTCTGCTGCCAGGCGCTCCGCCGGCCTTTCGTCGGCAAATGATGCGGCCCCTCCTACACAATCAGGGACAGCGGCCGCAGCTGGCGACGAGTCGATGGAACCGGATCCGCCTTCCGTCAGTTGTAGCGTTGTTCCCTCGCAACCTGGCCCTCCGCGTCCGTCGAGGTGACCAGCTCTTCCCCCGTCTCGTTCCCCCAACCTTTTGACTAGCGATGGCGTTGTTTCATTGGAACATAAGAGGTATTCGATCTAATCGGGAGGAATTACAACTGCTCCTCCGCCTGCACTGTCCGCTCGTCCTTGGTCTCCAGGAAACCAAGTTGCGCCCGACTGACCGTATTGCCTTTTCCCACTATACATCGGAGCGGTATGACCTCACCCCTGTGGACGGTATCCCAGCTCATGGTGGGGTCATGTTGCTCGTTCGGGACGATGTCTATTACCATCCCATCCCATTGACCACCCCACTCCAAGCAATAGCTGTCCGCATTACTCTTTCTGCTTTTACCTTTTCAGTTTGTACCATCTACACTCCACCGTCATCAGCCGTTAGTCGGGCTGACATGATGCACCTGATCGTTCAGCTTCCCCCACCGTTCTTATTGTTCGGCGACTTCAATGCCCATCATCCCCTTTGGGGCTCTCCTGCATCCTGTCAAAGAGGCTCACTCTTGGCGGATGTCTTCAACCATCTCAATCTTGTCTGCCTCAATACCGGCGCCCCGACTTTCCTCTCGGACTCTACTCATACCTATTCCCACTTGGACCTCTCGATCTGTTCTACCACTCTTGCCCGTCGGTTCGAGTGGTATGTCCTTTCTGACACCTATTCGAGCGACCACTTCCCCTGTGTCGTTCGTCTCCTGCACCACACCCCATCCCCACGTCCTTCGAGCTGGAACTTACTGAAAGCTGACTGGGGACTTTACTCCTCCCTGGCGACCTTTCCGGACCACGATTTTCCAAGTTGTGACAGTCAGGTCGAATACCTCACGGCTGTTATTATCAATGCTGCCGAACGTTCCATTCCTCGTACTACTTCTTCTTCACGTCGCGTTTCCGTCCCCTGGTGGAACGAGGCTTGTAGGGACGCTATCCGTGCTCGACGACGTGCTTTACGCACCTTTCGCCGCCATCCTACGTTGGCGAATTGTATTGAATACAAACGACTCCGAGCGCAATGCCGTAGAATCATCAAAGACAGCAAAAAAGCTTGTTGGGCCTCTTTCACCGGCTCCTTTAACAGTTTTACTCCCTCTTCCGTCGTTTGGGGTCGCCTGCGCCGGCTGTCGGGCATTAAGGCCCACTCCTCGGTACCTGGCCTGACCTCAGGTAATGAGGTCCTTGTTGATCCTGTGGCTGTCTCCAACGCCTTTGGCCGCTTTTTCGTGGAGGTTTCAAGCTCCGCCCATTACCACCCTGCCTTCCTTCCCAGGAAAGGGGCAGAAGAGGCTCGGCGACCTTCCTTCCACTCGCTGAATCTGGAAACTTATAATGCCCCCTTTACTATGCGGGAACTCGAACGTGCGCTTGCACTGTCCCGATCCTCTGCTCTGGGGCCAGATGCCATTCACGTTCAGATGCTGGCACACCTTTCTCCGGCGGGCAAAAGCTTCCTTCTTCGTACCTACAATCGCGTCTGGACCGAAGGTCAAGTCCCCAGGCGTTGGCGTGACGCCGTTGTTGTTCCTATACGCAAACCCGGGAAGGATAGATACCTTCCTTCTAGTTACCGCCCCATTTCTCTTACCAGCTGTGTCTGTAAGGTGATGGAGCGCATGGTTAATGCTCGGTTAGTTTGGATTCTGGAATCTCGACGACTACTTACTAATGTCCAATGCGGCTTTCGTCGCCGCCGCTCCGCTGTTGACCACCTTGTGACCTTGTCGACATTCATCATGAACAACTTTTTGCGAAGGCGCCAAACGGTAGCCGTGTTCTTCGACTTGGAAAAGGCTTATGATACCTGTTGGAGAGGAGGTATCCTCCGCACTATGCACAGGTGGGGCCTACGCGGTCGCCTGCCCCTTTTTATTGATTCCTTTTTAACGGATCGGAAGTTTAGGGTACGTGTGGGTTCCGTATTGTCCGACGTCTTCCTCCAGGAGAACGGAGTGCCTCAGGGCTCCGTCTTGAGCGTAGCCCTTTTTGCCATCGCGATCAATCCAATTATGGATTGCATTCCACCTAATATCTCAGCCTCTCTCTTTGTCGATGACTTCGCGATCTACTGCAGTGCCCAGAGAACATGCCTCCTGGAGCGCTGCCTTCAGCGTTGTCTATACAGCCTCTACTCATGGAGCGTGGCAAATGGCTTCCGGTTCTCTGAAGAGAAGACAGTTTGTATCAACTTTTGGCGATATAAAGCGTTCCTTCCACCATCCTTACACCTCGGTCCCGTTGTTCTCCCATTCGTGGACACAACTAAGTTTCTAGGGCTCATGTTGGACAGGAAACTGTGTTGGTCTCCACATGTCTCTTATTTGGCGGCCCGTTGTACACGTTCCCTTAATGTCCTAAGAGTTCTTAGCGGTTCATCTTGGGGAGCGGATCGCACTGTCCTGCTTCGCTTGTATCGGTCCATAGTCCGGTCGAAGCTGGATTATGGGAGCTTCGTCTACTCGTCCGCTCGGCCATCCCTCTTACGCCGGCTCAACTCCATCCGCCATCGGGGGATACGTCTTGCGACCGGAGCCTTCTACACTAGTCCTGTCGAGAGTCTTTATGCTGAAGCTGCCGAATTACCATTGACCTACCGGCGCGACGTACTGCTGTGTCGGTATGCCTGCCGGCTGTTGTCTATGCCCGACCACCCCTCTTACAAGTCCTTCTTCGCCGATTCTCTCGACCGTCAGTACGGGTTGTATGTGTCTGCCCTGCTGCCCCCAGAGTCCGCTTCCGTCGCCTGCTTCGACAATTGGATTTTGCCCTCCCTACCACGTTCAGAGAGGGTGAGAACCCGACACCGCCTTGGCTCGAGGCTCCGGTTCATGTTTCTCTCGACCTCAGCTCACTCCCAAAGGAGGGTACTCCGGCTGCAGTGTATTGCTCACAGTTTGTCGAACTTCGTGCTCGACTTGCCGGTCACACCTTTATTTACACCGATGGCTCCAAAACTGACGATGGTGTCGGCTGTGCCTTTGTCGTCGGGGCCGCCACCTTTAAATACCGGCTCCTCGACCAATGTTCGAGCTTTACGGCCGAGCTTTTTGCTCTCCATCAGGCCGTTCAGTATGCCCGCCGCCACCGCCATTCATCGTACGTACTCTGCTCTGACTCACTCAGTGCTCTTCAGGGCCTTGGAGCTCCCTATCCGGTCCATCCCTTGATTCAACGGATACAGCAGTCCCTCCATTCTTTCGCTGATAATGGTGGTTCTGTCAGCTTTCTGTGGGTTCCCGGACATGTAGGAGTGCCTGGGAATGAGGCTGCGGATGCTGCAGCCAAGGCTGCAGTCCTCCTGCCTCGGCCAGCCTCCCACTGTGTCCCGTCATCTGACGTTCGTGGGGATGTATGTAAGAGGCTTGTGTCGTTGTGGTGGGATGCTTGGTCATCCCTCCAAGGAAACAAGCTCCGGGCAGTAAAACCGCTCCCAACTGCTTGGACAACATCCTCCCGACCATCTCGGCGCGAGGAGGTCCTTCTGACCAGGTTGCGGATTGGGCATTGCCGGTTTAGCCACCGCTACCTGCTCTCCGGTGACCCAGCCCCGCAGTGCCCTTGTGGTCAGGCATTAACAGTGCGCCATGTTTTATTGTCGTGTCCCCGTTTTAGTCAATTTCGTGTTGTCCTGTCCCTGCCATCTACTTTACCGGATGTTTTAGCTGATGACGCTCGAGCAGCTGCTCGTATTCTGCGTTTTATAACTTTAACTGGCTTGTCCAAAGACATTTGACCTTTTTACTTATTTTATCTGCATCTGTCAGGTCCTTCTGGTGTCCCCCCATCCCCTTGAGTTTTAGCAGATTCCATGTGCTCTAACACCAGTGACTGGGCGCTAATGACCTCAGCAGTTGAGCGCCCTTAAACCCTACCCAAAAAAAAAAAAAATGTGTCTGCACAGGCGAGCAGTGCAGTGATGACAAAATGGCGAACAGCTCGGAATGCGGGGAGCACGTCTCTGTAGCAGCGAAAGGGTTAATGCGGCCGTGGTGGCTTTACTTCGTGAACTGCGCGCTCCCCCCTAAACGTAAGTTTGCGAACTATACTATACTATGGCGCGGCTTCTCTTGGTGCGTGCAACTGGCAACGCAGCAATCTCCCGCGTCTGGGCGGGCGTACGCGAGCCGCCAAGATAAAAGAATTGAACTATACCACAAGTAGACACAATGAATGAGGTTCTTGGTAAGCTATTGAGCTCTCTGGTCGCCAATTACTTTTTTAATGAGACACTTTCAGAATTCTGTCACAGTAGCTGTTCCAAAAATGAATGTTAAAATTATAGTGTGTTTTGGCAACAAGTACAATTAAACCTGTCAACAAGAGGAATATGACAGTTACTCACAAAATAGCGATGCTTCTTCGAATTAGAAAAGGTTAACAATTCACACAAAAATAAACCGCCAATGCTGTTGGAATTTTGATTGAATCCCATAGCCCATCGTATTTTTAACACTGAGCGACTGGAATGGAAAGTTAACATTTTATTTCTTCTCTTCTTCTGAGGAGTATTAAAATGATGACGAGCGTAGCCTTCGGGCAATGCGAGACGCACATGCCATATACTGGTTACTGACTTACGGCTTGCAAACTGACAATTTGATTCGCGAATAAAACGGTTGTTACTGAGAAAAGTAAACATTTGATAGGTGACACAACACATTGCTCAGTGAGCTGAGAATAATGCGCGCGACAGGAATACGGCAGCTGGCCGTGTGTGCTTTGTGAGAGGAAGAGATCACGTCGTTCGAAAGACATCGCCATGTAATTAGATCTGCCTTCATTGGCAATACAGTTCAACAAGTTAAATACATCAAATCACCACAGACTTTCACGATACTCGTACTTCCGAAAAAATACCGACCACTACTTCATTTGTGTAGCCTGTTGTATAATTAGTTTATTAATGCTGAGAGAGAGAGAGAGAGAGAGAGAGAGAGAGAGAGAGAGAGAGCAGAAGCATAAATGGTCATGAGTAAGCTATCGTTAAAGAAACATGTCGTATGTCATAGTCCCGCTTTCCTGTTTGACGATGACAATTACCTTTTATTTGTTTTTCCTAGTTCTTACGCTTGGAATTGTCGTAATGCATGCGATCTAATGCGTAGGATTTGGGTCTAAGAATGAAGTCGCTGTCATGTTGACGCCAGGTACACTCAGCTGTGTAATGTCCCTGAGCTGTCGAAGTCATTCCTAAAGCTGAAGACAGCGTCGTGTTTTATTTCGAGGCTCGTCTAAATGCGCTCGGACCTGCAGCCACAGAACATCGCGTATCCAGTGACATACGTACTGTTCTATGAAGTGAGTAAGCTTTATTTTGCAGTTGTTGCCGGTAGTATTACCTTGAACTCAGTATAAAGAGCGGCAAAGTAGAGACTACTATTACAATTACATAGCCGTCCAGAACAGGGTTGTAACAGACAAAACTAATTTCCTTTTTCAGGAAGAAGGAAACATTCTGTTGCACACAGGTTTATACCGCGAAAGACAAAGTTACAATGAAACAAGTGTACTGACCTCGTTATTTGACTAACAAGCACTTGTAAGGGTCACATGTAGATTAAAAAACAAGTGATTGAAATATAATCTTGCTCTACATACCTAATCTGGTGATTTTGCCACTATTAACACCCCTTCTTCGATACTTCTGTACACTACTGGCCATTAAAATTGCTACACCACGAAGATGACGTGCTACAGACGCGAAATTTAAGACAGGAAGAAGATGCTGTAATATGCAAATGATAAGCTTTCCAGAGCATTCACACAAGGTTGGTGCCGGTGGCGACACCTACAACGTGCTGACATGAGGAAAGTTTCCAACCGATTTCTCATACACAAGCAGCAGTTGACCGGCGTTGCCTGGCGAAACGTTGTTGTGATGCCTCATGTAAGGAGGAGAAATGCGTACCATCACGTTTCCGACTTTGATAAAGGTCGGATTGTAGCCTATCGCGATTGCGGTTTATCGTATCGCGACATTGTTGCTCGCGTTGGTAGAGATCCAATGACTGTTAGCAGAAAATGGAATCGGTGGGTTCAGGAGGGTAATACGGAACGCCGTGCTGGATCCCAACGGCCTCGTATCACTAGCAGTCGAGATGACAGGCATCTTATCCGCACGGCTGTAACGGGTCGTGCAGCCACGTCTCGATCCCTGAGTCAACAGATGGGGACGTTTGCAAGACAACGACCATTGCACGAACAGTTCGACGACGTTTGCAGCAGCACGGATTATCAGCTCGGAGACCGTGGCTGCGGTTACCTTTGACGCTCCATCCACAGACAGGAGCGCCTGGGATGGTGTACTCAACGACTAACCTGGGTGCACGAATGGCAAAACGTCATTTTTTCGGATGAATCCAGGTTCTGTTTCGGCATCACGATGGTCGCATCCATGTTTGCCGACATCGCGGTGAACGCACATTGGAAGCGTGTATTGGTCATCGCATACCACTGCACAAAAATTTGCGACTACAAAAACTTTTCCCCTATTTGGCATTATTTGGTCTTCGCTGACTGGGCTACACGGCATCACTTTGCACACTCCGCCGCACAATGAACGCCCTTCGACTTCTCATTATCACAATCAAATTGTGGGAGACCAGGTATCGCCCATTAACTGATGTTGCATAGAATGATTTGGATTTTCCTCTCTTTCCTCTGATGTCGAAGTAGCACTCAGCACAAAGAAGGGAACTCGCACAATAAGGACGCTGCGAGGGGTCTTCATGGATAGCACGAGGTAAACAACGCAAAAGCTCTTAAGGAACATAAATTATTTGACCGAAACACTGAACTGAAAGGTACACAGAGGTACAGGTACGGATTCAGCTCATATCCTCCTTGTGTTAACTAGCTGATCTAACTAGTATAGTTAGTGGCTTCCTATTCAAAATACAATAGTAGAAACAGGACGTGAAATGTGTTTCCAACATGACTACCGAACTCGGATAGAGTGCGAATGAATACGTAACAGCTGAGAACAGCATGATGAAATTATAAACAAACATAGTCTGAGAGAAACTGTATTAGTTAATGAATAAAAATGAATTATGCAAAGTGGAAATTCTACAAATCTAGGGGTTAGTGATCGATGAAAAAAATGTTGGGACATTTAAGAAGCAGTGAAGCTGGAAGCATTTAAAGTCACAGAGGCCCATACACACACAGCAAAATGGCAAAACAATGCATTCTATCAATGAAAGCTGGGCATAAACATTAAATAGATGCGAATGAAAGACAGCGACAAATCAAAACAACAACAGGCGCAAGAAAGTAAAACCAAGATGGATGAAAGAAATCTGTAGGAAAATTGAAAACCAACTACTTCTAATAAAAACTGATGTTATGCAAGGGAAGATGGGAAGTAAACGTGTTGAAATAAGGTTCCGGACTGCACTAGGCTAAAATAAGATGAAGGAACAGATCGAAAGTCTTGCGACGGAGAACGACTGTCCTCGAGGGTGGAAGATGATGAATTTCGATTAAGAACCCTGTGATCAGTCGTGTTGGTAATGTGATCATACTGAATTACTTTCAGCCTAAAAAAAGGAAGCCAGCAAGGAAGCGATAAGATATCTTCAGATATTCTGAAATAAGTAAAGATATTGACTTTTATGTAAACAGATGTATTACGATCAACACTACCTTGCAGAATGAGAGTAGTAAACTATCTTGCAGAATCAGTAAAGTCAGTCAGTCAGTCAGTCTGATTTTACTTTGTTATATGATAACTATAGTTATGTATAAAAAATTACGATATGATATACTGAAAGAAAAGTTCCGATGCAGAATAGATGTAAGTGCCCGAGTTCATTTTCTGATACTGTACTTGTGGAAAGAAGATTAAAGAAAGCAGACTGTACATATTACCTGAATTTGTGAACATAGGTAAATCCTCTGATCATGAAATGAGACTTTATAGAGCCAATACGAGTAATTTATATAGAAGGGGTAAGAACGGAAGTAAAAAAATTCATTTAAAACAGCCTGCCGCCGTTAATCCAGTATCAAACGAATAAGAAAGGAGTTAAAAAAAAAAAAAATTCCGCAAATGAAACTTCGGTGCTGAGGAGTATAAATACACTACTTCAGGCAGAAATTCCTGGAACGTGTCTAAATCAAAACTTCCGTTTGAAAACTAAATGTAATATCCTGGAGCAAAAATTGTGAAAGACTTCATATGTGCTTTCACAGTAAAATGTTGATCATCAAATGCAGATAAAACTCAAACGAGGAAGCACAAGTCAAAGGATGGCCACAGGCTAACTTTACGGAAAGGTTGGTATTCAGTGTACTTGGTTTGACACTGGAAGCAGCGATCGAGGGGAAGTGGTGTATAAAAAAGACATAATATATTGAACTTATTACAGAGGACTGGGTAGGGTGGTGATTGTAAAAAGTGTGACAGTCTTCAGTTGCACGCTCATAATACCTATTTAGGCTTCCATTTCCACTAATCCTAAGCTCTATTTGTACTAATTCGTTTGTGGGCAAAGAATGTGCAGGAGAGAAAGACCTAGGCACCTTCTTTCCGATCCTGCGTTCAACGGTATGTAGTCCCCAGCTCTAGAACATCTCTCATAGAAACAAACTCTGGCTGACTTCAAGAATCTTGTACATTTAACCGAAGCCATGCATCTTCCGTGTTAACTACTGAATTAATTCATTTGCTCTCTTACTAGAAGTTAATATTTATGAACTCTCGTGCGCGGAGTCGACTGGAACGAAATTGACATATCTTCCAACGGTTAATTTACACGATCTCCAAAAAACATCATTCATTTAAATTCAAACCAAAAGAGTCTTAACCCCATATCTCTTGAAAATACGTTCGTATCAGAATCTGCCCACTTGAAATCCATATCCTACAAGAAATCCATATCCTACAAACAAAAAATTGTCACTGGCTACACAGACAAAAATCTTCTCATAATTCAACAAATCTAAAATTTAGCAAATAATACAAATGACAAATCAGTAAACATTCAAAAATGTCCTTCCGAAAGTTGCTGTAGAAGGCAACGTTCGTTAATGTTATTCTTCGACGCATCTGTTGTTGGTAATGCATGCAAATATCTTCGGAATCGATATTTTCAAAATATTTTGTGTAAGCAAAAATTAACTGCGAGCCATAGTTCTATTGAAATCATCTAAAAGCGTAGTTTCAAATGCTTTCGCCACAATATGATCGTGTTTCATTTTTCCTTTGCAAAATATGCTACTTCTTCCGTCTGTCCCACAACAATGGTCCTCTCCTCCTCCTCCATGTTGGAGACTTTACTATTTACAAACACGGCAATATTTATACTCTCTCTCTCTCTCTCTCTCTCTCTCTCTCTCTCTGCTACAACAGCTGTTAAAACTCGTTTCAGTCCAGCAAGAGAGAACAGTTTATCCTCTGCTGACTAGAATCATACGACGAATTAAATGATTAATACGTTTCATTGCCTGCTGAGCAGGCAAGCCTTAAATTCTACGTCTATTCTCAAATGAAATCAGACATTACAGGCAAAGTTTAACAGTAGGTGCTAGTAATTAAATTATAAACACGACGGTTCGCAACACAGCTGAAAGAGAACAGGCAATATTTATGTTATCTCCCGCATTTTTAATGAGCTTTGGGGCACGATTGTGTTGAGTTGCCACATTTCTTGGCATGCAAGTACACAGAGGTAACCAGCAAGCAAATATCCGTACATAAAATTCAGAGCTGAAATTACTTTTCACGTCATAGTGTCGGATATCTATACTTGTCGGCCGAGTACCTACGAGGGATTGGGCTTATTTAACAAAGAGAGAGAGAGAGAGAGAGAGAGAGAGAGAGCGAGAGATAGAGAGAGAGAGCGAGAGAATAATTGTCGTAGTTCACACTACTACAATGTGTTAATATCCTCGAGGCGTCATTTCTGACTTTAAGAAAAAAAGTTTTCTGTAAACAACTGTTTCCCTAAACATTTTGTCAAAACGACTTTTGCCCACACCTTACACATTGTGCCAGATTCCTTAGCTAGCAGAATGTAAAAAGTTCGCAGTACTATAAAAATTCTAAACAAAACATTGTCTTGCCCTGTGAAAGACACTGTAGTGTCAAGTCATACACCTGCTGTTTCTGGAATAGTAGCGACGGAGAAATCGGCTGGAGGTGCACTTTTCGTCCGCTATGATCGGTCATGTGAAGCAAGCAAGAACAGGGCGAGGAATTCCTGTCTCTAGCAGAACGTGTCCTCATGCCTTGTGGTCTACCTGCCATAAAAAGAGTGTAACGATACTTTGAACGGGAGGAAGTTGGACTTATATGAACGCTGGCCTGTTAAGGAAACAATGCGTCACAGGATGTCATAAACGTTACGAGGAAGCAGGGAGCACCCTTACTGCTATACTCTATAGCACGAAGTCACACAGATCCAGTGTTGTCAGAGAAGGAAGTAAGAATCAATTAGCAGAATCACGATGGATATTAGCGCTTTTCTTCTGTCAGAACGGATTGTGTAGGCTGTAAGGCTCATCTAAGAAACTCAACAGCATAAAATAACAGTCAGACCCTATATATACTCCTTCCATCTTTCTGCTTTCCCTTCTTTGCTTAGAACTGGTTTTCCATCTGAGCTCTTGATATTCATACAAGTGGCTCTTTTCTCCAAAGCTCTCTTTAGTTTTCCTGTAGGCAGTATCTATCTTACCCTAGTGAGATAAGCCTCTACATCCTTAAATTTGTCCTCTAGGCATCCCTGCTTAGCCATTTTGCGCTTCCTGTCGATCTCATTTTGGAGACGTTTGTATTCCTTTTTGCCTGCTTCATTTACTGCATTTTTATATTTTCTCCTTTCATCAATTAAATTCAGTATCTCTTCTGTTAACCAAGGATTTCTACTAGACCTCGTCTTTTTACCTACTTGATCCTCTGCTGCCTTCACTACTTCATCCCTCAGAGCTACCCATTCTTCTTCTACTGTATTTATTTCCCCCATTCTTGTCAATTGTTCCCTTATGCTCTCCCTGAAACTCTGTAAAACCTCTGGTTCTTTCAGTTTATCCAGGTTCCATCTCCTTAAATTCCCACCTTTTTGCAGTTTCTTGAGTTTTAATCTACAGTTCATAACCAATAGATTGAGATCAGAGTCCAGATGTGCCCCTGGAAATGTCTTATTATTTGAAGCCTGGTTCCTAAATCTCTGTCTTACCATTATATAATCTTTCTGAAACCTTTTAGTATCTCCAGGGTTCTTCCATGTATACAGCGTTCTTTCATGATTCCTGAACCAAGTGTTAGCTATGTTTCAGCTATGTTCTGTGCAAAATTCTACCAGACGTATTCCTCTTTCATTTCTTACCCCCAATCCATATTCACCCGCTATGTTTCCTTCTCTCTCTTTTCCTACTCTCGAATTCCAGTCACCCATGACTATTAAATTTTCGTCTCCCTTCACTAGCTGAATAATTTCTTTGATCTCATCATGCAATTGATCAATTTCGTCATCATGTGCAGAGCTAGTTGGCATATAAACTTGTACTACTGTAGTAGGCATGGACTTCGTGTCTATCTTGGCCACAATGTGTTCACTATGCTGTTTGTAGTATTCTACAAACACTCCTTTTTTTATTCATTATTAAACCTAGTCCTGCATTACCCCTATTTGATTTTGTATTTATAACCCAGTATTCACCTGACCAAAAGTCTTGTTCCTCCTGCCACCAAACTTCACGGATTCTCACTATATCTATCTTTAACCTATCCATTTCCCTTTTTAAATGTTCTAACCTACCTGCCCGATTAAGGGATCCGACATTCCACGCTCCGATCCGTAGAACGCCAGTTTTCGTTTTCCTGATAACGCCGTCCTCTCGAGTCGTTCCCTCCCGGAGATCCGAATGGGGTGCTATTGTACCTCCGGAATATTTTGCCCAAGAGGACGCCATCATTTACCCACACAGTATAGCTGCATGCCCTCGGGACAAATTACAGCTGTTGTTTCCCTTGCTTTCAGCCGTTCACAGTACCACAACAGCAAGGCCGTTTTGGTTAGCGTCAGAAGGCCAGATCAATCATCCAGACTGTTGCCCCTGCGGCTACCAAAGGCTGCTGCCCCTCTTCAGGAACCACACGTTTGTCTGGCCTCTCAACAGATACCCCTCCATTGTGGTTGCACCTACGGTACGACTATCTGTATCGCTGAGGTAGGCAAGCCTCCCCACCAACGGCAAGGTCAATGGTTCATGGGGGAGGGGGGGGGGGGGGAGAACTCGGGATAGAGACTAGATATAGCTAGGTGTTTGAGATACAAGTTATATGTGTCAAAGGGGGCCACGCATTGCTACTAATGGCCGTAACTGTGAACGTCATTTGGTGGTTAATGTGATTTTTTTAAAATGAAATCCTAATATTGGAGTTAAGATTAGAAACATTTTACGTGGAAAATGATAAATTATTGGTCATGGCAAGGTTCAGTGCAGGTCGAACAAGCAAATACGTCTTCAGATGTAGCATGGATTAACTCTGAATATAGGAGGGATACAGCAGAACACAATGTTGGATACAAACCAGAAGAGGTGTCGTGAGCGAAGACAGGCGAGGGACTCGCTCAGCGACTGGCACACCAGTGACCTCAGGTTTATTTATACGTTTTCTGTCTCCCAAGCGTCCAAATCACATTTATACTTGATGATTCATTTATTTTTTCCAATAAACATGTTAACTGAAACATAAGGGCCAAATCTCTTACCGATTTTCAATATCTAACGTCACTAACTGGAATTTCCATGAAACGAAACACAACTTGAGAATGATCTATATTTATCTTTAATACCTTCATTATAGGCAATAATACATGATTTTTTATGCGCCTTCCAGTTTGTATCTAACATTGAATTTTGCTGCATCTTCCGTACTGTGAATTAATCCATACTAGAACGAAAACATGGTTATTTTATCTTCATTGAAGCTAGCCACGACCTTGAATTATGTGCCATTTCATTCCTGAGACCCTGCAAAACACTTAAATAACCAAAACACGATGAAATAATTATTTTCCAAACTACTTTTTATTTAGTCAGAAATCTGTGGGAATGAAACGAAAGAAAATTCCAGACAATTAGATCTTATGGACCTGTACTTCTGGTTGTAGTTTCAATTGATGCTATAGATGAATCCATCAGTCGTCCCTTAGGTAAGAATTTATATCTCCGAAAGTACTGAAGTTATTCACTTGAAATCATCTGTGCCAGCGTGAGAACCAAAATTCTGCTGTCCTCCGAGCTCCATGGTAAGCTACGCTTTCGATGTAAGATGACAATTCGTAATAATTAGCTACATTGCAAACCCAGAGAGTGGTTGAAAAAGTGTTCATATAGCTGACATGGCCAGTTTCATCTGGTTGTTCCGTTCAACTGATAAAACTGACAGAGTGAGTAAACAGTTGATCAGCCACTCACGTCTTGCTGCATCAGTGACCTGCCGTCATCCGTGTACTGCTTGCCGTGGAGTGCGTCCTTCGTTGGACCAAACAGACGGAAGTCGGAAGGTGCGAGATGCGGGTTGTTCAGCTGTGAGTGATCCACCGGTCACCCTGAATGAGAGCACGTCCCCACATCGCAGGAGTCACAGCCGTCTGCAGCTGACCGACACGTGGAGGTCGGCCAGATATGCACAACCTTGCTGCGACGATGACGCTGCTAGGCCAGGCGTTGATCACCAGTAAGCTCTTCTGACGATGACAGACACCTCGCACTACGACTCGCGGTGCTTCTGTTCACTGCCAAATCTCCTCAGACGTTCTGCAAGCGGGTATGAAGATCTCCGATGCTCTGGTTTTCATCCGAAAGAAACTCGTGACCGCTCTCAGCTTGGGTCGCACCTCCTTCACGGAGGCTACATACGGTGCTGTCAGCTGTTGGAATTCCATGAAGCTGTAGGGGCTGAATAGGGAATATTCCACGATGTCTCACAAAGTTCGCATTTTTCCAACAGAAATTGGCCGAGAAAAAAGTGTAGCGTTGCAGATCGAACGCCCCCGTAATATTATAAGTAGCTCAGTTGGACGATAATTGTGCTTATGTATTTTAACCTGGGTCCTTGATCTTGATGTGGCTAGATTCTTCACAATGCCTGTGTTCGTCTCAGCATCTGGTAGCAAGAAATGCGTGTTTGAGAATAGCTCTTCCTTAGATTTCTCCCTGAGGTCACTGGAAATTTGTTTAATATCGTTCTCGACCGAAAACTCTAACATCTTATTGCTATCTGAGCTGCACAGCGAAGTCGCTACCACAGCCATGACAGACACACAGCCAAACCAGTTACAGAAGTACTGGCCTGCACGTCAACTGGTTCCGAAAATGACGAAGAGATTAAGGAAATGCTTTTTGAGAGAAAAGAAATTGGTCAGATCGTTAAGCGAGATGAAAACTTGTGATGGGGCACTCGAAATCGATAGGCAGAATACGAAGTGGAAGAAAAGTTGGGGGAGAAAAGAACTGAAGTAAGGGAATGAAAGGGGAAAGCTGCCTGGCAGAATTTTGCACAGAGCACGATTTAACCACTGCTAGCAGTTGGTTTGAATCATGAAAGACAATTGCGTACATGACAGGAGTCAGAATGCACCTCACTATTTGAGACATACTATATAGCCCTAATATTTACTATTACTTAACAAATGAAAATGTGCTTGGATCGAACCTTCTTCTCTCATAATGACTCTGGAAGTTGCTAATGTCCATTCCAATCAGCTGGAAATTTATTTCCTGAACCAGAGATTACGAGTTGAAATTTTCATTTTAATCAACAACGTGGAAAGAAGTCCTCTCTTAAGACAAACTAAGAAAGACATTGTTACCTAACAATCTATCCGGAATATGATATATTGTCTTAGAAATATTGGACCATAGTTGGCTGTCTATTCAGAAAATACTGTCTGAAAAACTAGTTTCGTCGATTATTGGACTATTTCTGGACCGGTTGGTTGATAAAGACCAGATGCCATGAGATATGTGGAATTACAGTGGAAGGCCCCATCACATCGAAAACGCCTGTGAGGGCTGGAAGAAAATGATCTATTAATATCAAAAGCTCAGTCAAATGTTTTCTCATTAATAAAAAAACCTTAGAGGGCGTCGAGTGCTTTCGCTGATTAATTTTTAATTCGGATGGGAAAAGAATAAAGTCTGCAATTCATACTGATGTAAAGATTCCAAATTGATGGCACCGTGAAATCGTTTGACTTGTGTGACCCACACACGGAAATTACACTGTAGAAGGAAACTTCACCATTGGAAATTATATAAATATTGAAAAGTAGTTTAATGCACGTCGTACTCATTGGAAAGCTTGTAAACAACTTTAATGATGGACTAAATGAGACCACTTCCTCATGGTTTTCCTGGGAAAAGACACACAGACAGCTAAATACCTGTTGCAATTTGTGGAACATCTGGTAATGAAGACCGGTAGGGCTACCTTAAAGGTCATGCCTCTCCTAGGGCACCATCACGGCACTCCTATTGAGAGAGACTCTATGAAGAAAAACCTGTGTGGGTGGACAGCAAACAGAAAACCGGTGCAGAAGACACAAATGACAAGCAGCCACATCCACCCATCCACCCATTCACCCTCTGTCTGAAGACCTGCTGCAGACCACTGCACGGTGTGTGGTCGAACCACTGTCCTCCCGAATGTGAGTCCAGTGTGTCTCACCGCCGCGCCCTGCATATCCAGTCCACTACTTGCATTTCACACACGTTTCTCTGTCAGTTACATGGCGCAGACACGTACAAAGATTGTGTCTCCAAAATATGCTGAAGGTGATCGGGACCATGACTCTGTCTACTAATAATTCAGACACGATCCCGCTCAGTATCTTGGAAAATTTGTGATTACTTAGAAAACCGTTCGAGTGAAAGAATCTGCGAAAGCTCAGTGTAAACTACAGTCGGATTGAGAGTGTCACAATAAAGTAGAATACTACACCACTGATCTCAGGATACATTAAAGATTTATGAGACAATGACGTCTGTTTCTTAGACGAGGAACATGTCGATGCTCGAAGACTATATGGAAATGTAAACGTCTTTACAGCTTTTACCACTTCGTTTATTGACATGCAGCACCACTTGGATGTAGGAAAATACGGTAACAATACCTGTAAACAACAGTAAAAAGTCGTTCATTTTGCGATTACAACGCGTGTCCAAAGTTTTGAGCCTATAACATTGAGTGCATACTTGGTATGGGGAGGCGAAAAAACGACAAAGCGATATAAAACGGAAGCAAATGTACAATTAACTGACGAGGGATGGGGAAGGAAGACTTGGGTTGGTCAGGTGGCTTCCAGAAGCCTGCAGTGTACGTGTTGGCCTGCGACCTGCGCTGACCTCCGGCGCTACGCCCTGTACAGCACTGCCTCGGCGTCTCCATCCACGTCGAGCTGACGCGACAGAAGCCTTCGGACGAATTCTTAGTCACTCTGTTAGCACCGCAACGATGCGGCAGACGTCTTACACTGGTGGAATGGAGATGCTGATTCGGCACGTTTCGAAAAAAGTGGACGCCATTCTCGCGAAACCCACTTCTCTGAATTTAGGAAACCAGTTTACACTGTAGGGTGTGGAACTATTTCACTGACTCCGTCGTTTGCCCCCTCATACGACCAGGAGAGTCAAGAGTGATGTCGGAGCTGTGATAGAGCTTACTTTGGTTCAACCATGACGTATCTGTCATCTAATAAGTATCTGAACGTTCTGTGGGGCAAAGATGCTATACAAACACGTCCACGCCAAAAGGAGATATAAATATATATTTGTGCGAAAGTTCGACAACACACGTCCTGGAAATGGAGGCAACGAGTTTAATTCCTAAACTGCTCAACCTGGAAATACCTGGGTACACCATAGCTTGCAACATGCGGATAAAATGGCGACATGATTTATGATTGTATTATGCAGCATTGTTTACGACGGAGGTGGGCGCCGAATCTTTTTCTTAAGAAAGAAGACACAGATATCAATCTGCTAAAAATAGAGTTAAACTTACTGATGAATTTAGACTCTTACAGTGGTTCAGAACGGTTCAAATGGCTCTGAGCACTATGGGACTTAACATCGGAGGTCATCAGTCCAATAGAACCTAGAAATACTTAAACCTAACTAACCTAAGGACGTCACACACATCCATACCCGAGGCAGGATTCGAACCTGCGACCGTAGCAGGCGCGCGATTCCAGATTGAAGCGCCTAGAACCGCTCGGTCAAGGCGGCCAGTAAAGTTTAATCGTGCCTACCCTGAGACATTCACCGAGGAAACTGATTTCTGCATTAGATGTACATTGCTTCTGATCAGGTGTCATGGATCTGAGGAACTTGAGATAAGGAGGAAGAAAATATTTCTCAGAGGTGCCACCATCTTGGATTTAAATATAAGTCCTGTAACTTTAGGGCTGAAACAAGTTTGTTGCTTTGCCAATTTTTTTTGCTATGACATAAATAAACCATCTTTTGACTGAGAATGATAACATTTTTAGAAGGTGAAAGCAGTCTATCACAGCAGCCCGCTGGTAGTTACAAACCTTAGGTGATCGCGAAGCAGTACGGACCCTTGTCATTTTAAGGAAACTGGTGACGTTGCAATTGATTCAGGGTGGACAACACTTTCACAGCTGTTGTTTCATACAGGTACGCATGCGCCTCGTACAAGTGTTGAGGGTGCAGTGTGAGGGCTGCTCAGTGGTACTGTGTTTCAGGACCACCCACCATGTCGGCAGTTACGGAGGTTCAGAACACCACAACCGAGGCCCTGGCCGCCCTGGTAGACGGGGGTGAAGACGCCCTGGTGACGCTGGTGGCGGGCGAGACGAGGGTGGCGGCTCACAGGGCGGTGTTGGCAGCCGCGAGCCCCGTCTTCAAAGCTATGTTCGCGCACGACATGCTGGAGGCCAGCTGCGGCCAGGTGAGCATCGACGGCGTGGAGGGCCCGGTGCTGAGGCTCCTGGTGGCCTACGCGTATACCCTGCAGGCCCCCCAGCTGCCCGACACGGCCCCCCAGCTGCTCTCGGCAGCCGACAAGTACGGCTTGTCGGCCCTGAAGGCTGCCTGCGAGCGGCAGCTGATCTCGCAGTTGGCCGTCGAGACCGCAGCGGCGACGGCCGTCACGGCAGTGAGGCACTCGTGCCCGGACGCCACGAGGGCTGCCGTCGCCTTCATAAAGGACCACCTGCAGGTGGTGGCCACGCGGGGCTGGGCGGACGCTGTGCTCGAGTACCCGCAACAAGTCATTGAAGTCTGCAGTATGCTCGGTGAGCCACCAGCAGAAGCCAGGTAAGCACGATTCCCTTTTAGGCAGTGCTAGTGTGAATTAGACGTCGTCCTTGCTTTGTTCATCATGGGTTTCTTTGCTGCCTACGTTGCGTAACACCTTAACTTGATCTAATTACTGATCATCAGTCACGATGCTACTAAGTCTCTCGCTGTTTTCACTTCTACTGCTTCTTATCAATTTCGCCTTTCTCTGATTTACTGTGATTCCATATTCTGTACTCATTAGACTGTTCATTCCATTCAGCAAACCCTGTAATTCTTCTTCACTGTCACCGAGAGAATCAGTCATCACCAAATCTCATATCATTCCACCCTGAATTTTAATTCCACTCTTCAGTCTTTCCATTATTTCCGTCATCGCTTCTTCGGTATATAGATTGAACAGTAGAGGCGAAAGATTACATCCCTATCTGACACCCTTTTTAACCCGAATACTTCGCTGTTCGTCTTCCACTCTTATTTTACCTTCTTGCCTCTTGCACGTATTGCAAATTACTCGACTTCTCCTGTGGCTTAACGGTATTTTTCGCAGAATTTCAAACATCTTGAACCACTTTATATTGCCGAACGCTTTCTCCAGGACCACAAATCCTATGAACGTCACGGAACTTCAATTTTCTTTTCATTCTCCTGTGTATTATCCTTGTCAGAAACGTGGATGCTTCAGCTGTTAAGCTGATTGTGCGATAATTCTCACGCTTCTCTGCTCTTGCAGTCTTCCAAATCGTGCAGATTATATTTCTCTCAGATTGTATATTGCCAGACTCATACATTCTACACACCAGTGAGAATAGACGTTTTGCCACCTCCTCCAATGATTTTAGAACTTGTGATTGAATGTTGTCTATACCTTATGCCTTCTTTGATCTTAAATTTTCCAAAGCGCTTTTAAAATCTGATTATAGTCACCAATATTTTCCATATCGACTCCTGCTTTTTCTTCTGTCACGCCATCGGACAAGTTGTTCCAATCACAGAGGCCTTCAGTGTACTCTTTCCAACTATCTGATCTCGCCTCTGTATTTAACACTGGAATTCCCATTGTGCTCTTAATGTTACCACGCTTGCTTTTAATTCCGTGGAAGATTGCTTTGAATTTTCTATATGCTGCGTCAGTCGTCCCAAGAATCATTTCTTCTTTGATTTCTTCACATTTTTCGTGCAGCCATTTCACGTTAGCTTCTCTGCACTTCCTATTCATTTCATCCTTAAGTGGCATATTTCTCA